>NW_027523353.1:0-147034 GCF_052094955.1 Ictidomys tridecemlineatus
GGTTGGAGATTGAGGTGTAGGACTGATACAGAGAGCACAGGTTAGAGACTGAGGTGCAGAAGGATAGACACAGAGAGCAGAGGTTGGAGACTGCGGTTCAGAAGGACTGATACAGAAAGCAGAGGTTGGAGACTGGGGTGCAGAAGGACCGTTACAGAGAGCAGAGTTTGGTGACTGTGGTACAGAAGGATTGTTACAGAGAGCAGATAGTGGAGACTGGGGAGCTGAAAGACTGTTGCAGAGAACAGAGTTTAGAGACCGGGGTGCCACAGGACCCTTGCAGAAAGCAGAGGTTGGCAACTGGGGTCTAGAAGGAATGTTAGAGAGCAGAGTTTGGAAACTGGAGTGCAGAAAGATCTTACAGAGAGCACAGGTTGGAGACTGTGGTGCAGAAGGACTGTTGCAGAGAGCAGACGTTGGAGACTGGGGTCCAGAAAGATCGTTGCAGAGAGCAGAGTTTGAAGACTGGGGTGCAGAAGGTTGTTGCAGAGAGCAGAGTTTGGAGACTGAGGTGCAGAAAGACTGTTACAGAGAGCAGATGTTGGAGACTGGGGTTCAGAAGAACTTTGCAGAGAGAAGAGGTTGGAGACTGAGGTGTAGAAGAACTGTTACAGAGAGCAGAGGTAAGAGACTGGAGTTTAGATGGATCTTACACAGAGCAGAGGTTGGAGACTGAAGTGCAGAAGGATTGTAACAGACACCTGAGGTAGGAGACTGGGGTGCAGGAGATTCCTTGCAGACAGCAGAGTTTTCAGACTGTAATGCATAAGGACTGTTGCAGAGACCAGATGTTGGAGAGTGGGGTGTAGAAAGACTGTTGCCGAGAGCATAGTTTGGAGACTTAGGTGCAGAAGCACTGTTACAGGAAGCAGAGGTTGGAAATTGGGTTGCAGAAGTACCATTAAAGAGAGCAGAGTTTGGAGACTGCAGTTTAGGACTGTTACCGAGAGCAGAGGTTGGCGACTGGGATGCAGAAGGACTCTTACAGAGAGCACAAGTTGGAGACTGAGGTGCAGAAGAATGGATACAGACAATAGAGGTTGAATATTGGGATTCAGACAGGCTGATATCGAAAGCAGAGTTTGGAGACTGGGGTGTAGAAGAACCAAAACTTAGAGCACAGGTTGGACACTGTGGTACAGAAGGACTGTTACAGAGAGCAGATCTAAGAGACTTGGGAGAAGAAAGACCGTTGCAGAGAGAAGAGTTTGAAGAATGAGGTGCAGAAGGACTGTTACAGATAGCAGAGTTTGGAGACTGGGGAGCAAAAGGACTCTTACAGAGAGCACTGTTTGGAGACTCGGGTGCAGAAAGACTATTACAGAGAGCAGAGGTTGGAGACTGGGGTTCAGATGGATCTTACAGAGAGCGGAGTTTAGAGACTGGGGTGCAAAAGGACTTTTTCAGAGAGCAGTAGGTGAAGACTGAGGTGGACAAGAATCGTTGCAGAGAGAAGAGCTTGGACAGTGAGGTGCAGAAGGCCTGTTACACAGAGCAGAGTTTGGAGACTGGGTGGCAGAAGTTCTGTTAACGACAGCAGAGGTTGGAGACTGTTGTGCCGAAGGACTGTTAAAGAGTGCAGAGTTTAAAGACTTGGTTGCAGAAGGATGAAACAGAGGGCAGAGTTGGGAGACTGAGGTGCAGAAGGACTGTTACAGAGAGCAGAGGTAGGAGACTGGGGTGCACAAGGGTCGTTGCAGAGAGCAGAGTTTTCAGACTGAGGTGCAGAATGATTGTGGCAGAGAGCAGATGTTGGAGACTGGAGTATAGAAAGACTTTTGCAGAGAGCAGATATTGGTAACTAGGGTCCAGAAGAACTGTTGTAGAAAGCAGATGTCTGAGTCTGGGGTGCAGAAGGACTGTTTCAGGGAGCAGAGGTTGGTGACTGTGATGTGTCACTCCTGTTACAGAGAGCAGAGTTTGGAGACTCAGGTGCAGAAGAACAGTTGAGGAGAGCAGAGGTTAAATACAGGGGTTCAGAAAGATCTTACAGAGAGCACAATTTGGAGACTGAGTTGCAGAAGGTCTCTGCAGAGATCAGCGTTTGGGGACTGAGATGCAGAAGGACTCTTACAGAGAGCAGAGTTTGGAGACTGGGTTACAGAAGGACTGATACAGAAAGCATAGATTGGAGTCTGGGGTTCAGAAAGACCATTACAGAGAGCAGAGTTTGGATACTGCAGTACAGGAGGACTATTACAGAGACCAGAGGTTGAAGACTGGGGTGCAGATGTACTGTAGCAGAGAGCAGATGTTGGTCTAGGGTGCAGAAGGACTGTTGAAGAGAGCAGAGTTTGGAGACTGGGGTGCAGAATGACTCTTGCGGAGAGCAGATGTTGGAGACTGGGGTGCAGAAGGACTGTTACACGGAGCAGAGGTTGGAGACAGGGGTGCAGAAGGATCTTACAGAGAGCAGAATTTGAAGACTGAGGTGCAGAAGGACTTTTGCAGAGATCAGAGGTTGGAGACTGGGGTGCAGTAGGATCATTGCAGAGAGCAAAAGTTCAAGACTGGGGTGCAGAAGGATCATTGCAGAGAGCATAGGATGAAAACTGGGGTGCAGAAGGCCTACTATAGAGAGCAGAGTTTTGAGACTAGCGTGCAGAAGGCCTATTACAGAGAGGAGAGGTTGGAGACTGGGGTGCAGAAAGACTGTTACAGAGAGCAGAGTTTGGAGACTGGTTTGCTGAAAGAACTTACAGAGAGCAAATATTGAAGACTGACGTGCAGAAGGACTGTTACAGAAAGCAGAGGTTGGAAATTGGGGTGCAGAAGGATCATTACAAAGAGCAGAGTTTTGAAACTGTGGTATAGAAGGACTGTTACAGAGAGCAGAGGTTGGAGACTGGGGTGAAGAAGGACTGTTACAGAAAGCACAGGTTGGAGACTGAGGTGCAGAAGGATAGATTAAAAGAGCAGAGGTTGGAGACTGGGTTCAGAAGGACTGATTCAAAAAAGCAGAAGATGGAGACTGGGTTGTAGAAGGACCGTTACAGAGAGCAGAGTTTGGAGACTGGGGTACATAAGGTCTGTTACAGAGATCAGATCTCAGAGACAGGAAAGAAGAAAGACTGTTGCAGAGGACAGAGGTTGGACACTGGGGTTGAGAAGAAATGTTAAAGAAAGCAGAGTTTAGAAACTGGAGTGTAGAAGTATCTTACAGAGAACAGAGGTTGGAGTCTTTGGTGCACAAGGACTGTTGCAGAGGGCAGACTTTGGAGACTGGGGTCCAGAAAGTTCGTTGTTGAGAGAAGAGTTTGGAGACTGGGGTGCAGAAGGACTGTTGCAGAGAGCCGATGTTGGAGACTGGGGTGGAGAAGGACTGTTGCAGAGAGCAGATTTTAGAGACTGGGGTTCAGAAGGACTGTTACAGAGAGCAGAGGATGGAGACTGACGTGCAGAAGGACTGTTACAGAGAGCAGCGTTTGGAGACTGGGGTGCAGAAGGACTGTTACAGAGAGCAGAGGTTAGAGACTGGGGTTCAGATGGATCTTATAGAGAGCAGAGTTTGAAGACTGAGGTGCAAAAGGACAGTTGCCGAGAGCAGATTTGGAGACATGGGTGGAGAAGAATCGTTGCAGAGATAAGAGATTGGAGACTGGAATGCAGAAGGCCTATTACAGAGGGCAGAGTTTTGAGACTGGGTTGCAGAAGTCCTGTTACAGAGAGCAGAGGTTGGAGACTGTTTTGCAGAAGGACTGTTACAGAGTGCAGAGTTTAAAGACTGTGTTGCAGAAGGATCATATAGAGAGCAGAGTTGGGAGACTGAGGTGCAGAAGGACTGTTACAGAGAGCAGAGGTAGGAGACTGGGGTTCAAAAGGTTCGTTGCAGAGAGCAGAGTTTTCAGACTGTTGTGCAGAAGAATTGTTGCAGAGAGCAGATGTTGGAGATGGGGTGCGAAGGTCTGTTGCAGAGAGCAGATGTTGGTAACTAGGGTATAGAAAGACTGTTGTAGAGAGCACATTTTGGAGACTGGGATGCAGAAGGACTATTGCAGAGAGTAGAGTTTGGAGACTAGGGTTTAGAAAAACTGTTACTGAGAGCAGAGTTTGAAAACAGGGGTGCAGAAGGACCTTACAGAGAGCAGAGGTTGGAGACTGAGGTTCAGAAAACTGTTGCAGAGATGAGAGGTCGGAGACTGGGGTGCAGTAGGATCATTTCAGAGAGCAGAGCTTGGAGACTTTGGTGCAGAAGGATCGTTGCAGAAGGCAGCGGTTGGAGACTGGGATGCAGAAGGCCTGTTACAAAGAGGAGAGTTTGGACACTGGGTTGCTGAAAGAACTTACAGGGAGCAGAGGTTGGAGACTGAGGTGCATGTGGACTGTTACAGAGAGCAGTGGTTGGAGACTTGGGTGCAGAAGGATCGTGAAGAGACCTGAGGTGTCAGACTGAGGTCAGAATGACTGATACAGAGACTACAGGTTGGAGACTGAGGTGTAGAAGGACTGTTACAGAGAGCAGAGTTTGGAGACTGAGGTGAAGAAGCACTGTTACAGAAAGCAGAGGTTGTTAATTGGGGAGCAGAAGGACAGTTACAGAGACCACAGTTTGGAGACTGCGGTATAGAAAAACTATTACAGAGAGCAGAGGTTGGAGACTCGGGTGCAGAAGGAATGTTACAGAGAGCACAGGTTGGAGACTGAGGTGAAGAAGGATAGATACAGAGAGCAGAGGTTTTAGACTGGGGTTCAGAAGGACTGATTCAGAAAGTAGAGTTTGGAGACTGGGGTGCAGAAGGACAAGTTATGGAGAGCAGAGGTTAGAGACGGCGGTACAGAAGGACTGTTACAGAGAGCAGAGGTTGGATACAGGTGTGCAGAGGCATCTTACAGAGAACAGAATTTGGAGACTGAGGTGCAGATGGACAGTTGTAGAGAGCAGATTTTGGAAACTGGGGTGCAGAAGGCCTGCTACAGAGAGCAGAGTTTGGACACTGGAGTGCAGAAGGCCTGTTACACAGAAGAGAGGTTGGAGACTGGGGTGCAGAAGGACTGTTATAGAGAGCAGAATTTGGAGACTGGGTTGCTGAAGGATCTTACGGAGAGAAGAGGTTGGAAACTGAGGTGCAGGTGGACTGTTACAGAGAGCAGTGGTTGGAGACTGAGGTGCAGAAGGACCTTGCAGAGAGGAGAGGTGTCAGACTGAGGTGCAGAAGTCTTGTTATATAGGGCAGAGGTTTTAGACTGAGGTGCAGAAGGATTGTTACAGAGAGCAGAGTTTGGAGACTGGGGTGCAGAAGGACTGTTGCAGAGAGCAGAGGTTGGAGACTGGGGTGCAGACAGACCGTTACAGAGAGCAGATTTTGAAGACTGAAATATAGAAGGACTGTTGCAGAGAGCAGAGTTTGGAGACTGGGGTGCAGAAGGACTTTTGAAGAGAGCAGCGATTGGAGACTGAGGTGCAGAAGTCCTGTTACATAGAGCAGAGGTTGGAGAGTGGGGTGCAGAAAGATCGTTACAAGGAGCAGAGATTGGAATAAGGGTGCAGAAAGATCTTACAGAGAGCAGATGTTGGAGAGTGAGGTGCAGAAGGACTGTTTCAGAGATCAGAGGTTGGAGACTGGGGTGCAGAATAATCGTTGCAGAGAGCAGAGTTTGGAGACTGGCGTGCAGAAGTCCTGGTAAAGAGAGGAGATGTTGGAGACTGGGGTGCAGAAGGACTGTTATAAAGAGCAGTGTTTAAAGACTGGGTTGCTGAAGTATCTTACATAGAGCATAGGTTGCAGACTGACGTGTATCTTGACTGTTACATAGAGCAGTGGTTGAAGACTGGGTGCATAAATCGTGCACAGAGCAGAGGTTTCAGACTGAGGTGCAGAAGGACTGTTACAGAGAACAGAGGTTTGAGACTGCGGTGTAGAATGAGTGTTACAGAGAGCAGATCTTGGAGACTCAGGTGCAGAAGGACTGTTACAGGAAGCAGAGTTTGGAAATTGGGTTGCAGAAGGACTTTTACAGAGAGCAGAGTTTGGAGACTGTGATATGGGAATGTTATCGAGAGCAGATGTTGGAGACTGGGGTGCAGAAAGACTCTTACATAGAGCACAGGTTGGAGACTGAGGTGCAGAACGATAGGTACAGAGAACAGAGGTTCGAGACTGGGGTTCAGACATACTGATACAGAAAGCAGAGGTTGGAGACTGGGGTGTAGAAGGACCGTTACGAAGAGCAGAGGTTGGAGACTGCGGTACAGAAGGACTGTTACACAGAGCAGATCTCGGAGACTGGGGAGCAAAAGGAATGTTGCAGAGGTCAGAGGTTGAAGACTGGGTTGGAGAAGGAATGTTACAGAGAGTAGAATTTGGAAACTGGAGTGCAGAAGGATTTTACAGAGAGCAGTGTTTGAGGACTGTGGTGCAGAAGGACTGTTGCAGAGAGCAGACGTTGGAGACTTTGTTCCAGAAATATCGTTGCAGAGAGCAAAGTTTGGAGACTGGGATGAAAAATGGACTGTTACAGAGAGCAGAGTTTGGAGACTGGGTTGCGGAAGTAATGTTGCAGAGAGCAGATGTTGGAGACTGGGGTGGAGAAGAATCGTTGCAGAGAGAAGAGGTTTGAGACTGTTGTGCAGAAGGGTTGTCACAGAGTGCAGAGTTTAAATACTTGGTTGCAAAAGGATCTTACAGAGAGCAGATTTGGGAGACTGAGGTGCAGAAGGACTGTTAGGAGAGCAGAGGTAGGAGACTGGGGTGCAGAAGGACTGTTACAGAGAGCAGAAATTGGATGCAGGTTAGCAGAAACATCTTACATAGAGGAGAATTAGGAGACTGAGGTGCAGAAGGATTGTTGTAGAGATCAGAGGTATGAGAGTGGGGTGAAGTTGGATCATTGCATAGAGCTGATGTTGGAGACTGGGGTACAGAAGGATCATTGCAGAGAGCAGATTTTGGAGACTGGGGTCCGGAACGCCTGCTACAGAGAGAAGAGTTTGGAGACTGACGTGCAGAAGGCCTGTTACAAGAGAGGTTGAAGGTGCAGGTGGACTGTTACAGAGAGCAGTGGTTGGAAACTGGGGTGCAGAAGGACTGTTACAGAGAGCAGAGGTTGGAGACTGGGGTTCAAATTCACTGTTTCAGAGAGTAGAGCTTGGAGACTGGAGTGCAGAAGGACTCTTACAGAGAGCAGAGTTTGGAGACTGCGGTGCAGAAGGATCTTACAGAAAGCAGAGGTTTGACACTCGGGTGCTGACGAACTGTTGCAAGGAGCAGAGGTTTGACACTGGGGTGCAGAAGGATCATTGCAGAGAGAAGGGGTTGGAGACTGTGGTGCAGAAGGCCTGTTACAGACAACAGAGTTTGAAGCCTGGGCTGCAGAAGAACCATTACAGAGAGCAGAGGTTGGAGATTGAACTACAGAAGGACTGTTATACAGAGCAGAGTTTGGAGACTGCGGAGCAGAAGGACTTTTGTAGAGAACAGAGTTTGGAAACTTGTGTGCACAAGGATCTAAAAGAGAGCAGAGGTTGGAAACTTGGGTGCAGAAGGAGTGTTGCAGAGAGCAGACTTTGGAGACAGAGGTGCAGAAAGATCGTTGCAGAGAGCAGAGCTTGGAGACTGAGGTGTAGAAGATTGTTGCAGAGAGCAGAAGTTGGAGACTGAGGTTCAGAAAAACTGTTATAGAGAGTAGAGGTTGTAGATATGGGTTCAAAAGGTCTGATACAGATACCAGACGTTGGAGACTGGGGTGCAGAAGGACTGTTACAGAGAGCAGAGTTTGGAGAAAGGGTTACAGAAGGATCTTAAAGAGAGCAGAGTTTGGAGAGTGAGGTGCAGCAGAACTGTTACAGAGAGCAGAGTTTGGAGTCTGGGGTGCAGAAAGATCATTACAGAGCACAGAGTTTTCAGACTGAGGTGCAGAAGGACTGTTGCAGAGAGCAGTTGTCTGAGTCTCGGGTGCAGAAGGACTGTTGCAGAGAGTAGACTTTGGAGACTGGGGTGAAGAAAGAACGTTGTAGAGAGCAGAGGTTTGAGACTGGGGTGCAGATGGATTTTTACAGAAAAGAGGTTGGAGATTGGGGTGCAGAAGGCCTGTTACAGACAGAAGAGTTTGGAGAAAAAGTGTAGAAGGACTGTTTTAGAGAAAAGAGTTTGGAGACTGGGTTGCAGAAAGATCTTACACAGCACAGAGATTGGAGACTGCATTGCAGAACGACTGTTACAGAGAGTGGAGGTTGGAGACTGAGGTGCAGAAGGATTGATATAGAGAGCAGATGTTGGAGACTGAGGTGCAGAAAGACTGCTGCAGATAGCAGAGGTTGGAGATTGGTTGTAATAGGACTGTTGGAGGGAACAGAGTTTGGAGACTGGGTGCAGAAGGAATGTTGCAGAGAGCAGAGTTTGGAGGCTGAGGTGCAGAAGGACTGTTACAGAGAGCACAGGTTGGAGACTGGGGTGCAGAAGTACTGATAGAGATAGCAGAGGTCGGGGACTGTGGGGCATAAGGAAAATTACAGAGAGCAGAATTTGGAGAGCGCAGTAGAGGAGGCCTGTTACAGCAGCTGAGGTGGGAGACTGGGGTTGAGAAGGACTGTTTCAGAGTGCAGAGGTTGGAGACTGGTGTGCAGAAGAACTGTTGTAGAGAGAGTAGGTTGGAGACTGGGGTGCAGAAGAACTGTCGCAAAGAGCAGATGTTGGAGACTGCGGTGCAGAAGGAATGTTACAGAGAGCAGAGGTTGGAGACTGGGGTGCAGAAGGACCGTTAGAGAGAGCAGAGTTTGTAGACTGCTATACAGAAGGACCTTTACAGAGAGCATAAGTTGGAGACTAGGGTACAGAAGGACTGTTGCAGAGAGCAGAGGTTGGAGACTGTGGTTCAGATGGACTGTTGAAGAGAACAAAGGTTAGAGAATGGGGTGTAAAAGGATTTTTGAAGACAGCAGAGGTTTGAGACTGAGATGCAAAAGGACTGTTACAGAGAGCAGAGGTTGGAGACTGGGGTGCAGAAGAACTGTTACAGAGAGCAGAGTTTTTAGAAAAGGTTGCACAGGGATCTTACACAGAGCAGAGGTTGTAGACCAAGGTGCAGCAGGACTGTTACAGAGAGCAGAGTTTGGAGACTAAGGTGCAGAAGGATCGTTTCAAAGAACAGAGTTTTCAAATTGAGGTGCAGAAGGATTTTGCAGAGAGCACAAGTTGGAGACTGGGGTGCAGAAAGACTGTTGCAGAAAGCAGAGGTTGGAGACTGGGGTGCAGAAAGATTGTTATATAGAAAAGATGTCAGAGAGTGGGGTGCAGAAGGCCTGTTACGGAGAGCAGCATTTGGTGAAGGGGTGCAGAAGTACTTTTACAGTGAGTAGAGTTTGAAAAATGAGGTGCAGAAGGACCATTACAGAGAGCGGAGTTTGGAGACTGGGTTTCAGAGGGACTGCAGCAGAGAGCAGAGGCTGGACATAGGGTGTAGAAGGAGTGTTGCCGAGAGCACAGGTATGAGATTTGGGTGCAGAAGCACTGTTGCAGAGAGTAGAGTTTCTAGACTGCCTTTATGTAGGACTGTTACAGAGACAGAGTTTTGAGACTTCGGTGCAGAAGGACTGTTGCAGAGAGCAGATGTTGGAGACTGGGTTGCAGAAGGACTGTTGCAGAGAGCAGAGTTTGGAGATTGTGGTGCAGATGGACTGATACAGAAAGCAGAGTTTGGAGTCTCCGTTGCAGAAAAACTGTTGCAGAGAGCAGAAATTGGAGAATGGGGTGCAAAAGGCCTGATACCCAGAGCAGAGGTTGGAGACTGGGGTGCAGAAGGACTGTTACAGACAGCAGAATTTGGAGACAGGGTTGCAGAAGGATCTTACAGAGAGCAGAGTTGGAGACTGTGGTACAGCAGGACTGTTACAGAGAGCAGAGGTTGGAGACTGGGTTGCAGAATGATCGTTGCAGTGAACAGATTTTTCAGACTGAGGTGCAGAACGACTGTTGAAGAGAGCAGATATTGGAGCCTGGGGTGCAGAAGGACTTTTGCAGGGAGCAGAGGTTGGAGACTGGGGTGCAGAAGAATCGTTGTAGCGAGCAGAGGTTTGAGTCTGGCGTGAAAAAGGACTGTTACAAGAAAAGAGGTTGGGCAAGGGGTGCAGAAAGACAGTTACAGAGGGCAGAGTTTACAGACTGGGTTGCAGAAGGATCTTAAAGAGAGCAGATGTTGGAGACTGAGGTGCAGAAGTACTGTTACAGATAGCAGAGGTTGGATACTGGGGTGTAGAAGAACTTTTGCAGGCAGCAGAGGTTGGAGACTGGGATGCAGAAGGACTTTTGCAGAGAGCAGAGGTTGGAGTCTGTGGTCCAAAAGGATCATTGCAGAGAGCAGAGGTTGGAGACTGGGTTGCAGAAGGATTGTTACAGAGAGCAGACGTTTGAGACTGGTGTGCAGAAGGACTGTTGCATAGAGCCGAGGAAGGAGACTGGGGTGCAGAAGGATCATTGGGGAGAGCAGAGTATTGAGACTGGTGTGCAGAAGGACTGCTGCAGACAGCAGAGTTTGGAGACTGAGGTGCAGAAGGACTGTTACAGAGAGCAGAGGTTGGAGTCTGGGGTGCAGATGGACTGATACAGAAAGCAGAGTTTAGAGACTGGGGTGCAGAATGACCGTTACAGAGAGCAGATTTTGGACACTACAGTACAGGAGGACTGTTACAGAGTGCAAAGGTTTGAGACTGGGGTGGATAATGACTGTTTCAGAGTGCAGAGTTTGGAGACTGGTGTTCACACGGATCATTTCAGAGAGCAGAGTTTTTAGACTGAGGTGCAGAACGACTGTTGCAGAGAGCAGATGTTGGAGACTGGGGTGCAGAAGGACTTTTGCAGAGAACAGATGTTGGAGACTGGAATGCAGAAGGATTGTTACAAAAAGCAGAGTTTGAATACTGGGGTTCAGAAGGACCATTTCAGAGATCAGAGTTTGGGAACTGAGGTAAAGAAGGATCGTTGCAGAGAGCAGAGTTTTCAGACTGAGGTGCAGAAGGACTGTTGCAGAGAGCAGATGTAGGAGACTGGGGTAAAGTAGGTTTGTTGCAGAGAGCAGAGGTTGGAGACTTATGTGCAGAAGGATTGTTGCAGATAACAGAGGTTGGAGACTGGGGTGTAGAAAGACTCTTGCAGGGACAAGATTTGAGACAGCGGTTCTGAAGGACTGTTGCAGAGAGCAGAGTTTGGAGACAGAGATTCATAAGGACTGTTACAGAGAGTAGATGTTGGAGACTGAGGTACAGAAGGATTGTTACAGATAGCAGAGTTTGGAGACTGGGGTGTAGAAGGACTTTTGCAGGCAGCAGAGATTGGAAACTGGGGTGCTGAAAAACTTTTTCAGAGAGCAGAGTTTGGAGACTGAGGTACAGAAGGACTGTTACAGAGAGCAGATGTTGGAGACTGGGGTGCAGAAGGACTGATACAGAAAGTAGAAGTTTGAGACTGGGGTGCAGAAGGATCCTTACAGAGAGCAGAGGTTGGAGATAGCAGTACAGAAGGAATGTTACTTAGAGAAGAGGTTGGAGACTGGGGTGGAGAAGGACTGTTTCAGAGAGTAGATGTTGGATACTGGGGTGCAGAAGAACTGTTGCAGAGAGCAGAATTTGGAGACTAATGTGCAGAAGGATTGTTGCAGGAAGCAGATTTTGGAGACTGAGGTGCTGAAGGAATCTTGCAGACAGCAGAGGTTTGAGAATGGGGTGCAGAAGGACCGTTGCAGAGAGCAGAGTTTGGAGACTGCAGTACAGAAGGACTGTTGAGAGGTGAGATGAAGTACAGAAGGACTGTTGAGGGGTGAGATAAAGAAGGACTGTTACAGAAATCAGAGTCTGTAGACTTGCATGCAGAAGGATCATTGCACAGAGCAGAGTTTTCAGACTTAGGTGAATAAGGACTTATTCAGAGAGCAGATGTTGGAGACTAGGGTGCAGAAAGACTTTTGCAGAGAGCTGAGGTTGGAGACTGGGTTTCAAAAGGATCGTTGTAGCGAGCAGAGGTTGGAGACTGGGGTGCAAAAGGATTGTTACAGAGAGGAGAGGATCAAAAATGGGGTGCAGAAGGACGATTGCAGAGAGCAGAGTTTGGGGACTGATGTGCAGAAAAATTGTTACAGAGAACAGATTTTGGAGACTAGGGTGCAGAAAGACTTTTACAGAGAGCTGAGGTTGGAGACTGGGTTTCAAAAGGATCATTGAAGAGAGCAGAGGTTGGAGACTGGGGTGCAAAACGATTGTTACAGAGAGGAGAGGATCAAAAATGGGGTGTAGAAGGACGATTGCAGAGATCAGAGTTTGGGGACTGATGTGCAGAAAAATTGTTACAGAGAACAGAAGTTGGAGACTGGGGTGCAGAAAGACTGTTTCAGAGATCAGAGTTTGGAGACTGGGGTGCAGAAGGAATTTTGCAGAATGCAGAGGTTGGAGACTGGTTTGCAGAAAGACTGTTGCAGAGAGCAGAAGTTGGAGACTGAGATGCAGATGGACTGTTACACAGAGCAGACGTTGGAGACTGGGGTGAAAAATTATGATATAGAAAGCAGAGGTGGGAGACTGGGGTGCAGTAGGACAGTTACAGAGAGCAAAGTTTGGAAACTGGCGTGCCGAAGGATTGTTTCAGAGAGCAGAGTTTGGAAACTAAGGTGCAGAAGGATGTTACAGAGAGCAGAGGTTAAAGACTTGCGTGCAGAAGGACTTTTGCAGAGAGAAGAGGTTGGAGACTGTGTAGCAAATGATCGTTGCAGAGAGGAGATGTTAGAGACTGGGGTGCAGTAAGACCATTGCAGAAGTCAGAGTTTGGGAACTGAGGTGCAGAAGGATTGTTGGAGATTACAGTAGTTGGAGACTGGGGTGCAGAAGGACTGTTCCAGAGAACAGAGTTTGGAGACTGCGGTGCAGAAGGCCTGTTACAGAGAGCGGAGTTTGGTGAAGGGATGCAGAATGACTGTTACAGAGGGAAGAGTTTGGAGACAGGGGTGCAGAAAGACTGTTTCAGAGAGCAGAGTTAAAGACTGAGGTGCAGAGGGATCTTTACAGAGAGCAGAGGTAGGAGACTGGGGTCAGAAAGACAGTTACCGAGAGCACAATTTGGAGACTGTGGTGCAGAAGAACTGTTACAGAGAGCAGATGTTTCAGACTGGGGTGCAGAATAACTGATACGGAAAGTAGAGTTTGAAGACTGGGGTACAGGAGAACTGTTACCGAGAGCAGAGTATGTAGCCTGGGGTGCAAAAAGACTGCTGCAGAGAACAGAGGTTGGATACTGGGGTGTAGAAGGGCCATTGCAGAGAGATGAGGTTGGAGACTGTGATGCAGAATGAGTGTTACAGAGAGCAATGTTTGGAGAACGGGGTGGAGAAGGATCTTACAGAGAGCAGAGTTTGCAGACTGAGGTGCAGAAGGAGTCTTGCAGAGAGCAGAGGTTGGAGACTGAGTTGCAGAAGAATCGTTGCAGAGAGAAGAGGTTGGAGACTGGGGTGCAGAAGGCCTGTTTCAGAGAGCAGACTTTGGAGACAGATTTGCAGAAGACCTGTTACAGAGAGCAGATGTTTGAGACTGGGGTGCAGAAGGATTGTTACAGATACCACAGTTTGAAGACTGGGGTTTAGAGAGATTGTTGCAGAGAGCAGGGGATTCAGAGAGAGTCTTAGAAGGACTTTTACAGAGAGCAGAGTTTGGAATTTGAGGTGCAGAAGGAATGTTTCAGAAAGCAGAGTTTTGAAATTGGGGTGCAGAAGTAACGTTATAGGAAGAAGAGGTTGGAGACTGCGGTACAGAAGGACTGTTACAGAGAGCAGAGTTTGGAGACTGGGGTGCAGAATGCCTGTTACAGAGAGCAGACATTGGAGACAGAGGTGCAGAAGGATTGTTACAGAGAGTAGAGATTGGAGACTGGGGGGCAGGAAGACCATTACAGAGAGCAAAGGATGGAGACTGAGGTGCAGAAGGACTTTTACAAAGAGCAGAACTTGTAGACTGGGGTGCAGAGGGATAGTTGCAGAAAGAAGTGTTTTGAGACTGCGGTGCAGAAGGACTGTTACAGAAAGCAGAGTTTGGCAATTGGGGAGCAGATCGACCGTTACAAAGAGAAGAGGTTGGAGACTGCGATAAAAAAGGACTTTTACAGAGAGCAGAGTTTGGAGACTGGATAGAAGAAGGATCATTGCAGAGAGCAGATGTTGGAGACTGGGGTGCAGAAGGACTGTCACAGAGAGCACAGGTTAGATACTGGGTTGTAAAAGAAATGTTGCAGAGAGCAGAGTTTGAAGACTTGGGTGCAGAAAGACTTATACAGAGAGCAGAGGACGGAGACTGGGGTGAAGAAGAACCATTACAGATTGCAGAGGTTGGATACTTAGGTTCAGAATGACTTTTACAGAGAGGAGAGGTTGGAGACATGGGTGTCAAAGGTTTCTTACAGAGAGCAGAGGATGGAGACTGGGGTTCAGTAGAACTGTTACAGAAAGCAGAGGTTGGAGACTGTGGTGCAGAAGGCCTGTTATAGAGAGCAGAGTTTGGACATGAGGTTCAGAAGGATGGTTACAGAGAGCAGAGGTTGGACACTGATATGCAGAAGGATTGTTACAGAGAGCTGAGCTTGAAGACTTGGGTTTAGAAGGACTGTTGCAGACAGCAGAGTTTGGAGACTGGGGTGCAGAAGGACCGTTGCAGCGAGCAGATATAGGAGACTGGGATGCAGAAGGATCGTTGCAGAGAGCAGAGGTTGGAGACTGAGGTGCACAAGGATCGCTACAGAGAACAGAGTTTGGAGACCGGGGTGCAGTAGGATATTTTCAGAGAGCCCAGGTTAGAGACTTTGGTGCAGGAGAAATGTTGGAAAGAGCAGAGGTTGGAGACTGGGGTGCAGAAGAACTGTAGCAAAGAGCAGAGGTTGGAGACTGGGGTGTAGAAGGACTGTTGCAGAGAGCAGAGGTTGGAGTCTGAGGTGCAGAAG
This sequence comes from Ictidomys tridecemlineatus, assembly GCF_052094955.1. NCBI lineage: Eukaryota > Metazoa > Chordata > Mammalia > Rodentia > Sciuridae > Ictidomys > Ictidomys tridecemlineatus. The sequence continues at coordinate 14,904 of NW_027523353.1, forward strand.
GACTGTTACAGAGAGCAGAGGTTTTAGACTGGGGTTCAGAATAACTGATACGGAAAGTAGAGTTTGAAGACTGGGGTGCAGATGGACTGTTACAGAGAGCAGTGTTTGTAGCCTGGGGTGCAGAAGGACAGATGCAGAGAACAGAGGTTGGATACTGGGATGCACAAGGGCCGTTGCAGAGAGATAAGTTTGGAGACTGAGGTGCAGAATTACTGTTACAGAGAGCAAAGTTTGGAGAACGGGGTACAGAAGGATCTTACAGAGAGCAGACGTTGGAGACTGGGATGCAGAAGGATCATTGCAGAGATCAGAGGTTGGAGACTGGGGTGTAGAAGGACTTTTGCAGAGAGCAGAGGTTGGAGACTGGGGTGCAGAAGGCCTGTTACAGAGAGCAGAGTTTGGAGACTGTTGTTTAGAAGGATTGTTGCAGAGAGCAGAAGTTTCAGACTGAGGATTAGAAGAACTGTTACAGAGAGCAGAGGTTGGAAATTGTGGTGTAAAAGGACCGTTATAGAGAGAAGAGCTTGGAGACTGCCGTACAGAAGGACTGTTACAGAGCAGAATTTGTAGACGGGGTGCAGAAGAACCTTTGCAGAGAGAAGATATTTGAGACTGAGATGCAGAAAGATTGTTACACAGAGCAGAAATTGGAGACTGGGGTGCAGAAGGACAATTACAGAGAGCAAAGAATGAAGACTGAGGTGCAGAATGACTGTTACAGTGAGCAAGGTTAAAAGGACAGGGTGCAGAAGGATCTTACAGAGAGCAGATGTTTGAGACTTGGGGGCAGAAGGACTCTTGCAGAGAGCAGAGTTTGGAGACTGAGTTGCAGAAGTTTCGTTGCAGAGTGAAGAGTTTGGAGACTGGGGTGCAGAAGGCCTGTTACAGAGAGCAGACTTTGGAGACTGGGGTTTAAAATGATTGTTGCAGAGAGCAGAGGTTCCAGACTGAGGCTTAGAAGAAATGTTACAGAGAGCAGAGGTTGCAGTCTCAGATGCAGAAGGACTGTTTCAGAAAGCAGAGGTTGGCAATTGGGGTGCAGAAGGACCATTATAGAGAGAAGAGGTTGGAGACTGCGGTACAGAAGGACTGTAACAGAGAGCAGACTTTGGAGACAGAGGTGCAGAAGGATTGTTACAGAGAGCATAGATTGGAGACTGGGGTGCAGAAGGACCATTACAGAGAGCAAAGGATGGAGACTGAGGTGCAGAAGGACTTTTACAGACAGCAGAGGTGGAGACTGAGGTACAGAAGGATCATTGCAGAGAGAAGAGTTGGAGACTGGGGTGCAGAAGGACTGTTACAGAAAGCAGAGGTTGGCAATTGGGGAGCAGATGAACCGTTACAAAGAGAAGAGGTTGGAGACTGCGATACAAAAGGTCCTTTACAGAGAGCAGAGTTTGGAGACTGGGTAAACGAAGTATCATTGCAGAGAGCAGATGTTTGAGACTAGGGTGCAGAAGGACTATAACAGAGAGCAAAGGTTGGAGACTGTGGTGCAGAAGAAATGTTGCAGAGACCAGAGTTAGGAGACTTGGGTGCAGAAGGACTTATACAGAGAGCAGAGGTTGGAGACTGGGGTGCAGAAGGATCGTCGTAGAGAGCAGAGTTTGAAAAGTAAGGTGCAAAAGGATCGTTACACTGAGCAGAGTTTGGTAACTGGGGTGCAGAAGAACTGTTGCAGAGAGCAGAGGTTGGTGACTGGGGTGCAGAAGGACTGTTACATAGAGCAGAGTTTGGAGACTGGGGTGCAGAAGGACTGTTGCAGAGAGCCGAGGTTGGAGACTGAGGTTAAGAAAGATCGCTTCAGAGAGAAGAGGATGGAGACAAGGGTGCAAAAGACCTGTTACAGAGAGCAGAGATTAAAGACCGGGGTGCAGAAGGCCTGTTAGAGAGAGAACAATTTGCAGACTGGGGTGCAGAAGGACTGTTGCAGAGAGCAGAGGTTTGAGACTTAGGTTCAGGAGGACTGTTACAGAGAGCAGAGGTTGGAGACTGGGGTGAAGAATAACTGATATGGAAAGTAAAGTTTGGAGACTGGGGTGCAGAAAAACCGTTACACACAGCAGAGGTTGGAGACTGCAGTACAGAAGAACCGTAACAGAAAGCAGAATTTGGAGCCTGGGGTGCTGAGGACTGTTGCAGAGAACAGAGGTTGGAAACTGGGGTGCAGAAGGAATGTTGCAGAGAGCAGAGGTTGGAGACTGCCGTACAGAAGAACTGTTACAGAGAGCAGATTTTGGAGCCTGGGATGCAGAAGGATTGTTACAGATAGTACAGATTGGAGACTGGGGTGCAGAAGGATCGTTGCAAAGAGCAGAGGTTTCAGACTGAGGCTTAGAAGGATTGTTACACAGACAGAGGTTGGAGTCTGAGTTGCAGTAGGACTGTTACAGAGAGCAGAGTTTGGAGACTGGGGTGCAGAAAAACTACTAAAGAGAGCAGAGGTTGGAGACTGAGGGGCAGAAAGATCATTTCTGAGAGCACAGATTTGAGATTGAGGTGCAGAAAGACTTGTAGAGAGAGGAGATGTTGGAGACAGGGGTGCAAAAGGATTATTACAGAAAGACGAGGAAGGAGACTGGGGTGCAGAAGGATCGTTGCAGAGAGCAGAGGTTGGAGAATGAGGTGCACAAGGATCACTGAAGAGAACAGAGGTTGGAGATTGGGGTGCAGCAGGACAGTTACATAGAGCAGAGGTTGAAGACTGAGGTGCAAAAGGATCGTTGCAGAGAGAAGATGTTCAGACTGAGGCTTAGAAGGACTGTTATAGAGAGCAGAGGTTGGAATCTGAGGTGCAGAAAAACTGTTACAGAATGCAGAGGTTGGCAATTGAGGTGCAGAAAAACCATTATGGAGAGAAGAGGTTGGAGACTGCGGTACAGAAGGACTGTTAGAGAGAGCAGAGTTCGAGACTTTGGTGCAGAAGGACCATTGTAGAGAGCAGATGTTGGAGACTAGGATGCAAACGGACTGTTACAGAGAGCAGACGTTTGAGACTAAGGTGCAGAAGATTGTTTGAGAGAGCAGAGGTTGGAGACTGGGGTACAGAAGGACCATTACAGAGAGGAAAGTTTGGAGACTGAGGTGCAGAAGAACTTTTACAGAGAGCAGAGTTTTGATACTGGGGTGAAGAAGGACTGTTAGAGAGAAGAGAGATTGGAGAAAGGGATGCAAAAGAATCTAACAGAGAGCAGAGTCTGGAGACTGGGGTGCAGAAGGACTGTTGCAGAGAGCAAAGGTTGGAAACTAAGGTGCAGGAGGATCGTTGCAGAGAGAAGATTTTGGAGACTGGGGTGCAGAAGAACTCTTACAGAAAGCAGAGGTTAAAGACTTGGGTGCAGAAACCCTGTTACAGAGAACAGAGGTTGGATACTGAGGTGCAGAAGGACTGTTACAGAGAGCAGAGGTTGGAGACTGAGGTGTAGGATTGGTACAGAGAGAAGAGGTTGGAGACTGAGGTTTAGAAGCACTGTTACAGAGAGCATAGGTTAGAATCTCTGGTTCAGAAGGATCGTTGCAGAGAGCCGAGGTTGGGAGACTGAGGTGCAGAAGGATCCTTACAGAGAGCAGAGTTTGGAGACTGGGATCAGAAAGACAGTTACAGAGAGCACAGTTTGGAGACTAGGGTTTAGAAGAAATGTTGCATTGACAGAGATTGGAGACTGGTGTGCTGAAGACCTGTTACAGAGAGCAGATGTTGGAGACTGGGGTGCGGAAGGACTGTTACAGATAGCACAGTTTATAGACTGGCGTGCAGAAGGATATATACAGAGCAGAGTTTTGAGACTGAGGTGCAGAAGGACTGTTACAAAGAGCAGAGTTAGAGACTGTGTTGCAGAATGATTGTTGCAGAGAGCAGAGTTTTCAGACTTCAGTGCAGAAAGGACTGTTTCAGAGAGCAGATGTTCGAGAGTGGGGTGCAGAAGAACTCTTTTCAGAGAGCAGAACATGGAGACTAGAATGCAGAAGGATTTTTGCAGGGAGCAGAGGTTGAGACTTTGGTGCAGAAGGCCTGTTACAGATATTACAGTTTGGAGACTGGTGTGCTAAAGCATATTATAGATAGCAGAGGTTGGAGACTGAGGTGCAGAATGATCGTTGCAGAGAGCAGATTTTTATACTGAGGTGCAGAAGGACTGTTGCAGAGAGGAGATGTTAGAGACTGGGTGCAGAAAGAGTGTTTCAGAGACTAGAACTTGGAGACTGGGGTGGAGAAGGATTGTTGCAGAGAGCAATGGTTAAAGACTGCAGTGTAGAGGACTGTTATAGGGAGCAGAGTTTATAGACTGGGGTGTAGTAGGCCTGGTACAGAGAGCAGAGCTTTCACACTGTGGGGCAGAATGATTGCCTATAGTTGGTGAGCCTCTTTTCTGGACACCTTCTTTTCCGCCACAGTCCATCAGGCCCTCTCTCCTCACCCTGCTCTCTTTTGGCTTTATGAGCACCTGTGACTTCCACAGTCACTCTAAGCCATGACTCCCAGGCCTATCTCCTGGGAACCTGTCCCGCTGCCTCCTGGAATCTCCTCGGGGAGACCCCGAAGGTACCCAGACTCCAGGCCCATCATCTTTCCCTCCTTTTCTCTCCCCAGACACGCTCTTTCTCATTTTTTTTATGTTTTTAATGAGTGATCCCACTGCCACTCAGCTACCCACAGACCAGGTGCCCTCTTGTGTCCTCGTCAACGAGGACATTAAAGTGCTCCACCCAGGGTTCCTCTTCTGAGATTTCTCCAAGCTCCAAATGTCACATCTTCAGTTACCAGGTATTTCCTTTTATTCTTGTTTTGGCACCCGATTACTCTCCCAGACTACATGAAGGTATTCTAACAAAAGCACAAGGACTGTAGGAACTATTATGGCTTAGAAATAAGGTATCCCCCCACCAAAAGCTCAGGGTCAGCCACAGTAGCAGTGTTCAGAGGTGAAATGATTAGACTGTAAGACTTGTGACCTAATCTGTGGATCCATCCATTTTGTGGGTTAATTATCTGAAAGGCCCAATGTACTGAGAGGAGTGTGGGAAGGTGAATTGTGGCTGGGGACATACCTTGACGAATCACATCTTGTCCCCTGTAAACTGTCTCCTCCTGTCCGCTCCCCCGCCCCAATCTTCTGGCTGCCATGAGCTAGGGAAGCTTTCCCCCTTGTTCCCTTCCACATTAGTTACCCACTTCATCTCAGGCAGGCAGCAATGGTCAGCTGGCCCCAGACCAAACCTCCAAGCCAGGAGGCCAGAGTGCATCTCCCCCTTTGGCTTGTTCTGGTCAGGCCTGTGGTAACTGTGGCAACCGTGGACTGACCCAGGGAATAGGTGTTATGAGTGGATTGGACCCACAACCGTTTCCTAAATCCACAGATTCTGTCATTTTCAGAGCTCAAGCCATTTCCTTCTGGATGTCCTGTATCCACCCTGCCCTCACCTAAAATGTGATCTACAAGTAATTATTGAGATTCTCCAGCCGTCCTGGTCCTGCCCATTTGCACACCACAGCTAGCTCCTAGGCAGCCAGACCCATTGACCTCCTGCTGCCCAATGAGGAGAGAAGAGAGATTTTCTGAGGACCCTGTTAGAAGTCCACTCTTATTTTTTTTTAAAGACCACACTCAGAGGGCATGTTTAAGGCAGTCTTTCACATGTGTCTTTAAGAAATCAGACTCACAATTATGTCTGTGATTCTCTCCAAGGCTCCAATAACCAGCGCTCTACTCCCTACTTCTATGAGATCAACTTTTTAGCTTCCACAAAGAAGTGAAAAACTGCTATTTCTCTTTTATGTGTCTGGCTTATTTCACTAAATATAATATCTCCCATGAGCTAGTTTTAAATAGAAACTGCACAAAAAATTCTTTTATGTATGTCAGATTTTAAATTTTATTCTGAAGAGATAATTCGAAATGGTCACATATGTTTACATAGGAAAATGTTCATTAAAATATTTAAAGGACTGGAGATGATCTGAATGTTAGCCAAAGGGGAGAGATTAAGTTTATTTAAGAGAGATGTAAGTTTATTGATCATCTCAATAGATGCAGAAAAGCATTTAACATAATATAGCACCGCTACCTGTGAAAACAGTAGAAACACTAGGGACAGAAGAAACTTTGTAAAAGCATTGTAAAAGCTATCTATGCTAAACCCAAGGCAGCATCATTCTAAGTGAAGAAAGTTTGAAGCATTCACTCTAAAAACTGGAAGCAGAGAGGGTGCCCCCTCTTTCACCACTTCTATTCAACTTCATCCTTGAAATTGCCAGAGCCAATGGACAAAAAAAGAAATTAAAGGTATACAAAATAGGTCAAGAAGAATCAAATCTCACTCTTTGCTGATAGGAATCATGTCATCTTCTTAAATTTTTATTAGAGCATAATAGTTATACATAGAAGTTGGGGTTGATTTGGAAAAGATCTTACGTGCATGGAATCTGATTTACTCCATTCAGTCCCCACCCCACATCTCCCTCCTCTTCCCCGCCCCCATTCTCCTTTCTCTACTGATCTTTCTTTGGGTCATTTATCTGCTAATTTTCTGACTGGTGCTTTCTACATATACATACAGGTGCAGTCTCCTGTTTTAGACTTCCATGTGCACATAACATGATCTGCGTAAAGACTTTCACATTTCCTTTGTTCCCAAACCTCTCCGCCCTCTCATTCTTCTTCTACTCCACTGATCTTCCCTGTATACGTAAGATAGCCAGTCCAACCCCACTTCATCAACTTCTTTCCTCTATTTTGCTCTGGCCCCTGATAATTTCAGCATTGTACAGAAATAGTTAACTCCTGCCTTTCTGAACACGGAGATCAAGATTGATGTAAAATGAGAAAAAATCTACATTGGAAAACACTGAAGGCAACACCGACTGCTTTCTACAGATTATGACTCTGCTTTGTAAATTTTTTTCTTAACATTTGCAATGAAAATAAACTTCTCCAAAAATCCTATGTTTACATAAAAGGACAACAGGAGACAGAGATTACTGAGACAGTGAGAATGACTTCACACCATGATGAGGTCGAATGGCTTTCTGTTGGCTTCTAGCAATTCTCTGGTTACTCCCATGCACCATCACCCCTGCAAATGTTTCGGCTCCATGGGTCTGATTCCATGAGACCAGACCCACAGGTTATCAGTCTCCTGGCTGCTTTTCATTCGATATTATTTGCCATGTTCCTGCAGATTAACAAGCCTGTTTAAGGTACTCTCTGTCCATTTTCATCATGGTCTCTTTTTCTCTGTTTGTAGTTATGACAACATTGGAAATGAGCAATCAATCATTTGTCACTGAATTCATCTTCTTGGGATTTTCAAAACACTCCAACCTACAGGGCTGGATCTTCCTGCTTTTTCTGGTCATTTACTTACCACTCTCGTGGGGTAACATGCTCATAACAGTGGCCACCAGGGTAAGTCCTGCTCTCCACACTCCAAGTACTTTTTCCTCAGCAATTTGAGCTTTTTAGACATCTGCTACACATCCACCACCCTCCCAGTACGGCTGGTGAACTTTTTCTGGGAGAAGAAGGCCATTTCTTATGAGGGCTGCCTTTCCCAGATCTTCTTCTTGGTGACAAGTGCTTGCACAGAAGGCGTCTTACTGGCTGTGTGGCCAGTATGACTGCTGTGTGGCCACCTGCCGTCCTCCTCAGGACCCAGTCATCATGAGAGTGAAGGTCTGTGTTGGCCTGGTGACTGGGTCCCTGGCTGTGTGGGCTGGTGAATTTGGTCACACACATGATGCTGGCCATCACACTCACTCTGTGTGGCCCCACCAGATCAGCCACTTTCTCTGTGACACCCCATTGCTCCTAAAGCTCTCCTGCTCAGACACCTCTGTCAACGAGTCTGCGCTCCATGTTGTCAGTGCCACCATGAGCCTGAGCCCCTGCCTCTTCACTGCAGGCTCCTACACACTCATCATGGTGGCCATTCTGGAGATTCCCTCTGCCTATAGCAGGAAGAAGGCCTTCTCCACCTGTACATCCCCCCTCACTGTTGTGGTGGTTTTCTATGGAACAGCCAACTTCCACTATGACAGGCCAGAGAAGGCTGGACACAGACAACCTTGTCTCTGTGCTCTTCTGTGTGGTGACCCCCATGTTGAAGCCCATCATTCACAGCCTGAGAAGCAACGAGGTCCAGATTGCCCTGAGGAAGCTGGCTGGGAGACAGACTGTATAGTGAGATTAGAACTAGATAATGGTTTCACTCTAGGAAATGTCTTAGTTGTAGAAAAATGTGAACTCTTCAGCAGCAATTAAAAGAGTGCTCTCTTCATACACAGTGTCTCATGACCACTGTGGGGCCCTTCCAATTAGGGAAGCACACTGTGCTAAGTATGTGACACATTGTGACCTCACCTGGGTACTCTAATCCACAGGTATTTCAAAATATTTTTATTACTTTTCTCTCCAAAAAAAGCCTATACCCAAAGCAGTCAATCTCCTTTCTCCCAATATTGCAGCTCTAGCCAACACTAGTGAATGTGAAGTGCTATGTGCAATGTGACTTTGACTTGCATTTTCCTAATGAATCTTGATTCTAAGTATTAAATAAACACCATTTCTGTGTTTCTCCTTCACATGTGGAAAGACCCATGTATACACTCGAGTTTCTGTGGATATTTTTAATGAAGTAATACCATTTACGCCTTTTGGATCTGACTCCTTTCACTTAGGATGTTTGCAAATTTCAGTTATATTGTAGCTTGTATAAGTATTTTAGTTTATTCCTCCTTATTTTGACTGATTTCCATCTTATGAAAATGCCACATTTCTTTGTTCATTTCCCACAGACACAATGTAAAAATTACTATAAATAGTAATTTTTACTTTGTGTCTGTGTTGATGTCATACTGCAGATTGAACCCGGAGCCTCCTCCACACTAAACAATGTTCTACCACTAAGCAAAAGCCAAACCCTTTTAAAAATTTTGTTTTGAGACAGGGTCTTGTAAATTTGCCCAGGTTGTTTCTGAATTTATTATCCTCCTGCCTCAGCTTCTTGAGTAGCTAGATTACAGACATACCTGGTCATTTTCAGATTCGTATATATAATATGAACATTATATATATTATGAACATTATATGAACATTCATGTACAAATCATTGTTGGACAACTTTTTTATTTATCTTGAGTTTGTAAGTAGGAGTTGAAGAGGTGGATCGTTAACTCCATATTTAACTTTCTGAAGAAGTTTCATATCATTTTCAGACCAGTGTAACCAGCTTATTTTATTATTAAGAGTGGTGAGTAAAGCTTCTTATTTCCTCACTCCCTTAACAACACATCATTATCATTCCTTTTATTGTGACGACCCTGGAATGTGTGAAGTGCTTTATCAAATGTGCTTTAGCTTTGCCTTTCCCTGATGGCTAATCATTCTAAGATCTTTTAGGAGTACTGTTAATGTGTCTCTCCTAAGCATGAGGAAAACCCCATTGTATTATGGGAAATTTTAAGTTTTAGAGACTTACCTCTTTATCTAATACTTTTATTTTTATTTTTGTGCAGTAAAATACTACAAGACTTTCAATCTTGTTGTTTTTTCTCCATCTGTGCCCCAAAGAGCTGTTTGATGACTCTTTTTTTCCCTACTTTTAAACTCCATAGCAAACAATTTCTTCACCAGGTCATGAGCATCAGCAGGATCATAAAATTAAGGGGCACGAAGTCATACAGGGTTTGGTAAGGGATCAGCCCTTAGCAGGAGTGGATCAGCTGAAGATAGTGGGGATGCTTTTAATATAGTGGCTTCTGATATCTGTCTATCTGGCAAAGTATGTAACATGAAGGAAAAACTTCATATGCCGTACGAAATCCATCCCAATAAGTGTACACCCACCCTGACCCCTTCTCTCCCTAGCGGGAAAAAAAAGGCAGACTTGAGGTTTCAGCCACCCATAACTTCTTAGCAGAAATCTCACTCTGAATTTCACTCACTCACATCCAAGAAGAGAGAGGACGCTGATCTTCTCTCTGCATGCTGGGAACAGGTTATTGCCAAGACTTTAATGAATCCAACAGCGAATTTACTGCTCTCCATTGTTGCAGTTGAACTCAAGCCGTTGCCCTTGAGTTGTGTTTTCACACTGAGGAGTCCCAGAGCAGCTGCAGAGGAAAAGGCTCCATGCATATTCCCAACAGGTCAGCCCCAGACCTCTATAAATGTCCATCACAGGAAAATAAATTGTGAGAGATCAGAGGATTTTGACTCCTTCATGAGGCCACAGATATGCGACAGGCAACTTTCAGAATAACAGGTCCGTTTTGTGGTGAATGGAGACCAACAGCCAGTTTTACCAAGAGCTTTCTTTGCAGCCCAGGTGCTAGTATGGAGAGCAGCAAGGGCCACACCAAAACCAGAAATCTACGCCTCTCTGTGAGAGTTGCTGGTAAGTAGTTTATTTACCATCACAATTTTCAAAAACACTATCCCAGAATCAGGATATACCTACACCTTAAAAACATATTACAGAATAGTGTACATATTTTCATTACCATTTTGATGGCATTTATGTAATGACCTATCATAGCACCTTTTCTATGTGTGTCTATTTTCCAAAATACTACTTGTATTGCCAGAGTAGAAATAACTTCAGAGGTTATCACAAAACCTGAGGGATTTAGCATGATGCCTCCAGTACTGGAAGAAAAGCCAAAACATAACCAGAAACCCTGGGATGCCTAAATTTTTTAAGTGAGATGATGTGTGTGGAAAGTTACTTATGGTAAACAATAGATAATGCTAAGTGTTAATCCTCTTCTATTGATCAGCAGGACAAAAAGAAATAATTTTTAGGGAGAAAGTATATGGACACATTCCCATTATGATACAATATAGCATAACAATAGACCTACCAGAATATCTTTTTAAATAAAAATCATTATTGTAGAAGAAGTTATGTTTAGAAACGTATTCATTCACTAACTAGGGGTTTTCATCTTTATCTTACAACACATGGATGCTTGGGGAGGGGAGTTGCAAGCAATTTATTCACTGTAATAAATCCCTGAAGCTTGTGAGTAATCTACTTTATACACAACCCTCCTCCTTTAGAAATATTATATTTTGGGGTCACTCATAAGTGACTTCATTCTTGGTCACCTGACTTTGAGATGACTGATTTGGAAAGAAAGATGCAGAGCTGCTTGTTCTGTGGGAACTGAGCCGATGGTCTCCATAAGGGATATATTTAGGAGACAGGAGACACTGAGTTCCTCAGAAGCCGCTGGGCTATGCTGCCTCCCTTATGCCCACAGAGGCTTTATTTTTCTCAGCAAGATATCTGCACCAAAGCCACTGAACAGAAATGTCCTCTCGCCTCTCTCAAGTCTCTGTTAGATCCTTTAGGTCCCACACAGTACCATCTTTAAAGAATCTTTTAAAAACTCTTCTTCATGAATGTACTTGACAGACCTTCTCCATTCTTCAAACATTTACTGAGTGCACATTTACACAAGGTGTTTCCCTAGTGTTTAGAACACAATTGAGAGGCCAAAGCAGGACCTGGAGAAGCACATATTCGAGATGGAATGAGGGGCTTTGACAAGTATTAAGTGCTCCATTCCCAGAGCTGCCCAAGCAAACACTAAGAGAAAATAATGATAATTTGTAGATTACATAGAATTGTTACCAAGTTTCCTGCACATATTGAGTTCATCTTCCCATTAGATTGTAAGTTGGTTGAAGGACAGTGTCAGAGACCAGCTCCAAAAGGGGGTCTCAGGAGAGGAACGGATGGTGAGGAGTCGGCGAAAGAGGGGGTGGAGAAACAACACAGACACCAAAGTGAAGGTGTTGATCCCAATCTTTACTTGTGAAGTTGATCATATATACTTTTCATTTTCGCAGGCTTACAGTACTTTGTGGTTACAAAACAGGAATCATTATTAAAACAAAACAAAATATTACGTAGCTGCAATTAGGATAGAAGAATGTATCTTGGCTTATGCATAAGCAAGCATTTTTACTTTCAGTTCGAGTTTTGCTTTGAGCTGTTTCTGCTTAGTTAACTTTTAATAATAGTTACAAATGTCCCAAACTATTGGCCTATACCTTGACTATTCTTTCTTGACTTACTGACTGAAACCGGTGCCATGGTTACGGCAAGTAGTTGATTTGTTATTACTTGTAACCAAACAAAAGTAAGAGCTCAAACCATTGTGCACAGGAAGAAGAACAAGTTTCCCAGTACTAAGCACTAATCTATCTTCTTAACATTAATTTTCCTTCTCTAGATTTTAATTTAATTTCTCAAAAACTTCTTTGACAGGAATACAGGGAGTTTTTCTTTAGACATTAACAATTTACACTCCACAGCTGAATCATTGCATTTAGAGCAAACAGATCTATGCTTTAGAAGTAGTTACATTAATTGGGAAAGTCATGAATTTTCCTTTATACTTAATGGTCATATGAGAAATCAAAACTATACTTATTAAAGAAATACAAAAACAAATCAGCCCATTCTTAGAAACATACTGTGCTTCTACAGAGGATGGACGCCTTGAACCATCCACCTCAGTAGGGCCTTGCCATTGCCTGAGTCAGGGGAGGGGCGCAGCAGGACAGGGATCAGATCTTATCCTCTTTGAGTTTCTTAGTAGAACTGGCTTAGGACTAAATTAGACCCTGTATAGGAACAAATTTGGTTTGAATTGAAACTAACCACTACCAAGAAAAGAAATTTTAAAATCCTAAATGAAAAAGAGAATTTTTTATTTTGAAGAATTTTATAACTAGAAGGCTCTGACATATTGTAAGAGGTAATAATTTGTCTTCTCTTTCCCCTTTATGCTAGAAGAAGCACAGGTGAAATAAAAAGAACTGAAAGACCTGGCACAGTGGTGCACGCCTGTAACCCAGCACCTCAGGAGGCTGACGCAAGAGGATAGTGATTTCAAAGACAGCCTCAGCAATTACAAGGCACCAAGAAACTCAGTGAGACCCTGTCTCTATATAAAATATAAAATAGGGATGGAGATGTGGCTCAGTGGACAAGCCCCTGAGTTCAATCTCCAGTAACTGCCCCCCTACACCCTGGCCCCCAAAAAACAGAACTGAAAGAGATGTTAAATGCTGAATTGAGTGCTGAATCTCCAAGACAGAAGGGAGGCTTTTTCCTGGTGAATTTGTTAAGATTTTAAACCTACCAGTTAGGGGTAAGGGCATCCCTGCATGTTAGGTGAAAAAGCCCAGCCTCCCCCAAAGTGTGTCCTTGGACCAGCATCACTGGGAACACTTGGAACTCACTGACTGAGGCCAACTGTTCACACAATGACCTCTGATCTTTCTCTCGGATCCAAGCACCCACACCACATGGAAGGATATGAGGACAACTCTTGGCCAGGCCAGATAGCTCATAGGTTTCACAGTAATAAATTCACATTGTCACAAGCACCTGAAATCATTCAGATATTTTTTCTGAATAAATTGACCTTGTACTGTGTGTGTGTGTGTGTGTGTGTGTGTGTGTGTGTGTGTTTTGAGCAATTTATTGGGCAACATGAAAATTGGATTTAAAAATTTTAATCATTGCTTGTGCTATTGAGATCAAATAGGAATCATTGTTTCCCTCGTTTTGGTCATGCCCATTTTTTTTTTTTTTTTTTAGTTTGAGGAAATGAATCCCTAAGGTTAGTCAGCAAACATTTCATTTATTGCTAAAGCAAAAAGAAAAAAAAATTTCTTCTTTTAAGACTCTAGACTTATTTATGTTATTTTGTTTATATTTAGATTTTAAAATTAGTAGTGCTTAACTGAAGCACCGATTTTCTATTGAAATTTAAATACTTTAAGCTTCTTAAGGCCCTGAGATTTGGAATTTTAATGAAAGCTGTGTTGGCCTATTAATCATGTGCAATGAATTATTAGAACCAAAGACAAGAATGTCTCGGCATTGAAAATAATAAGACAGTTTACTAATATATGGTATCATCATCAGGTAACAAAGTATCACTACAAATAAGAGTTATTACATGATAAATTTTCTGAGTCAATTTCTATTTTGTTTCTTAAATCATAATTGTTAATACATATTAAATGTACAAATTAATGTACATTATGCAAATTAAAGGGATTCATTGATGTTTCCCTACTTGCATTAATATATTGTGCATTAATTTCAATTCTTTTTTCTGTAAAATGGGGATAATAGGTTATCTTATAGGTTGTTGTGTAAACCAAATAAGTTAATGCATGTAAAAGTCTTATAGGAATTTAATAAGTGTTAGGTATTTTTACCTAATGTGTGTCTCTATTCGTTACTCACTTTGAAAAATTCTGATTGGATTCAGGTATGTAAATATTCATCATTTCCAAGAAATTCACTAAGTTTTGGTAAAATGGATTATCTGAAATTCAATCTAATTTTTACAGAAAACATGCCACTTTTAAACTACATTAAACAAGGTTTTTGAATTCAGGCATTTATGTGTATTGAAGCAATCTAAGAAGACTCACACTCAAATTATTTTCTATGAAATATGCCCTAGATGATTATGATGATTATGGTTATTATTATTGCAGAACAGAGGGTTTACTATTAAGTTGATCTAATTCCTATGCTGCATTACATAAATTCTAAAAAGCAAGTAAATATTTTGTCACAAAGTGTCATTCATGAGTTATGATTGTTAATAATGGATTCTAATGTTGACCATGATGATGATTCAATCTAATGCCCTACATTTATAAAGAGCATAGAGGATAAGGAAAATTGTTTGGGTATCATCCTTCACCCTACCCCACACCCGTGACCTACAAGAAATTAGCCAGTAAAACCAAGGAAAAACTTATATGTAGATAAAATTATATAAACATACATTGGGAGATTTTTTTAATGCCCCATGAAATTGTCCCTCCTGAACTGACCTTTATATTTAAGACCTTTACAATAGCAGTATGCACAACTTCAGAGATTGTATTTTTAAATCCCTGAACATTTATGTTTAGTTTTCCCTTTTACACATCCACAGACCATGTACCAATTTCCCATAGTAAAATCTGCTGGAACTGCCTTCTATGTGGAATTTTATTTCTTTTTCTGAAAACATCTAGATATCTACCTATAAAAGAGATTGTCATATTGATCTTTTTGATACGGGGAGTTAACAGAAAGTACATGTCACTGATTTCTAAATGACTTGAAGTTCATCCAGGTAGTTGATAGAGAAAACAGAGAACGTAAGAAATGTCAAGTACATGTAGCTTCCAGCTCCATTTCAAAGTTGATTTATTGCAAATCAATGCTAATAAGGTAACCTCTTGTTTAGGGAAATTATATAGAGAGAACGATACCTACAACTGACCTAGATAGTGTGGTGTTTTTAGTCATTTCTGGATAAACTTTTACTACAATTTTCGTGAACACCAAGTATCACAAGAACTTCTACTTTCCCTGTTTTTTTCTCTACTTTCTCTATTATCCTGGGGGATTTCATATTCACCCTTTGCTGTAACAGTTGCCTTCAAGACAATGACTCCCAAATCTACACCTGCAGTTCTAGGCTGTCTGTGAAGGGCATTTCCACGTGATTATCCCACAGATAACTCACATTTAACATTACTCAAATCAAATTCACCAAAGCCTTCTCTACATCTGCTATTCCTCACATATTCCTGTTTTCCTGAGTGATCCCAGCCAGCCTGCCCAAACTGGTTTGTTGTCTTTACCATGTTTTGTTCAACTAGGACTTTAAAGTTCTCCATATCCTTCTCCATGAGGGCTTCAGAGATTTTCTCCCACCTTCAACACAGCATGTCTTCAGATACAGACCACTTCATTTTGATCTTGTTTTAGCACTCCAATCACTCTTTTGAACTAAACAGGTGTGTCTAAAACCTGGGGAACCAGGTTTCACAGTTATCGACCCCTGCTCCTTGTACTCACACGCACAATTCCATGAGTGGGTCTATCTGCGTGTTCTAGACCTAGAGATCTGATGATTTTCTAAAACCCAGTCTATCTCCCTCCAGATGTCCCTGTTTTCAATCTGCACTCACCTGAAAGAGATTTATGGTCCCCTATTGTTGATACTCTGCAATCATTGATGTCCATGCTCATACCCAAGCCTGGCTTCCAGAGACACACCTGGGCTCTCTCACCCATGGCATGGTGGGGGGTGGGACATTTTCCGAGGTTTCTATTGCAAAGTACCTTGCTTAGAAATCAGGCCTGAAACAACTTCACAGAGCCTAGTCCCGGCCTCATAGGCTGATACCCTTCCACCTCCCCTGAAGTATCAGGCTCCTCAGAATGACCAGGGCTTGGCAGCATCCACTGGTACTATCCAACCTGCCCCTTGAAGCCTAGCTGGAGTCTCCATAGAAACAGGGTAGATCTCTATGGAAATGGGCTCCCTACTCCTGCCCCAGTGTGATGCAGCTCTCAGAGAAGCTCAATAGTGAGGGTCTTTTCATTTACAGCAATTAGGAAAACCAAGTGATCTGAGCTTGCTGAGCCTTAGATGGCAGATTCCTGCTATATTGTTTGATATTTCTGCCATCAACGTTGCCTGAGATGCCAACTTGCCATCCCACTAATTATAAGACAGTGTTCTCAGTCAAGACCAATCCCACAACCAATAACACACACACACACACACACACACACACACACACACACAAACATGCACACGCCCATCCATCATTGTGAGCAAGGCTTTGTATGTGTGATACAGACCAAATGCACCCACCAATCACATTCACTGCTTCAAAAAGATCGTGATCAGGAAACAACTGATGTCACCTGTAAAACGTGATATGTCCTGGACTATCACTGTGGTAAAAAAGAAGTAGAGAAATGCAAAAAATTGGAGAAAATATTTAACCTCTTAGAGACCTATAAAAATATTCAGATGTGGTTCCAACCAATCCTGAGTTAAAAATCATCTGTAAAAAATGCTTTCACTTCTATTTATCAATTTACTTAATTACTTACTTACTTACTTACTGCAGTACTTGGGATTGAACTCAGTGGAACTCTATCATGAAACTAAATCCCCAGCCATTTAAATTATTTGGGGCGGGGGGCTTGCAGAGTTTCAAATTTATGATCCTCTTGCCTTAGTCTTCCAAGTACCTGGGATTACAGGCAGGTACCACTCTTCCCCATTAATTACTTATTTTTAAAATAAGGCTATTTTTAAAAATTGAACTATAATTTGTACTCAAAGAATGCACAGATCTAAAGTGCACAGGTATATTAACTACCAAAAATCAGGATATAAAACATTTCCATTACTTTAGAAAATTCCTTCATGCATCAACTGATATCACCCCTGCGCTCCAAAAAAAAAAAAAAAAAAAAAAGACCACCATTATTACTTGACCATTATTATAGCTGTTTTGCTAATTTTTGAAGTTTATTTAAATGAAACATACAGTATATATTTTGTATCTGGCTTCTTTCACCCAGAAAATTTTTTTTAGATTTGTCAATGTTATTAATGTTCCAGTATTTGTGTTTCTAAAGTAACTGAATTATTCCACTGCATGATAAACCGTGAGTTGTCTTCTGTCCTTCGGCTAAAGGCATAATATTTGTTTGAGATATTATGAATTTTTACACAAGAATTTTTGTGAACTGTGCATTAATTTCCTTGGAAATATGCTAGGAATAGAATTGTTTTGAATAGAATAACTACATATTTAACTAAATTAGAAATTACTAAATATTTTTGAAAAGTAAGTGTATAGACTTCAAATTTCACCTTGAGTATCTATCGAAATATCTAGAAAGCATGTTGTTTTCATCATTATAATAACTAAAAAGAGCAGAAGAAAATGCAAATTAATGACTTTCCTTGACTTTATTAGGAATGAAGATTATAAGGCAAACAACTAACCAAAGTCTGGGGAGAGATAAGCAACCAAAATAATCCAGGCATTTTTTTAACTATGGGAGAACCCATTAGATACATAGGAGTTTATTTATACAAAAAATTCAAATAAAAAATAGTTAATGGATTGCTAAAGACTAAGTATAGACTGGTTTAAGAGCATAAAGACCCAGAGGGCTATAGACATAAGATGTTTGTATTTTTTTTCTCCATGGAATCCACCAAATGCTCCCAGGAAGATAGATAAGTATTCTGAGAAAGTGTCTTTAACGGTATCATTTCTTGGATAGGTGGAGAGACAAAGAGCAGCAACAGAAGCCAAAACTCCTCCCAGACCCATATCCTGATTTTTTGCATAGAACAAAAGCTGTAATCTTCAGGGGCAAGAGTAACAGAAACTGTTACATTAGGACACTCAATGGAAAACCTTTGCAGCAATGGAAAGAAACAGGCCGAAATGTCTAACGTCGGGAGGAATAAGAACTAGGCTTAGCCATATTGCTAGAAAGTGGGTCACTGTGAAGGCCATATCCCTGTGACTGAGTTTACAGTACCTAAGGCAGGGCTTCCTGGAAACATCAGAAATCCCTTCTCTGTTTCCCACTAGTCCACTTACATGCATTGACTGAAAATAACAGTAGAATACAGCTGAGAATTCTTCAAGAAATAGATTATCTCTGGAGAACAGATAAAATAGAATACACAAAAGCAAGCAGGGAACAATATTAACTTACTGAACTCAGACATATAGAATAAGGATAACATTACAGTCAATTGAGATCAATCCCAGAATGCAAGGCTGGTTCAATATTCAAAAATTTAATCAAACAAATTTCCATAGTAACAGACTAAATAAGAAAAAAATATATATCATTTCAATAGATGCAGAAAAAATAAGAAAATTCAATATCTATTTATGATAAAAACTATAACTAAATGAAGCTAGGGGCAAAGTCCAGTGGTAGAGTGCATGCTTAGTATGCATAAGGCTCTGAATTCAAAACCCAGCACACATACAACAACAACAAAAAAAAAACTACTAGTAAAAAATAGATAGAAATTTTCTAACTTGATAAAAGGCATTGAGAAAATGTAATGTGCCAGACACATAGCTTATATTATCTCAAAACTTTTTTCAGCAGTTGTGAAACAGACATCATTAATATCCTAAGCAAAAAACAAACTGAGGAATAGAGATGAGCTGACGTTTTTACAAACAACATCTAGTAAACAACAGATGGATTTCAATCCACATCTATCTGGACCAAGAGCCTAATGTTTTACCATAATATTTTTCATTTAAGATTGAAAAAAAAACAGAAATTTTAGTTCAAAACAATGGATCACGGATTAGCATGGGTAACATGATCGAAAATCAGTAATTGTATCAATCTTTTTTTTTCAGGAAATGTAATGTTTGGTGAGGTAAATCTTATAATACAAAAAAAATACCTAAGTATATATCATTTGTCAAAATTTCTTGTATCTTATAAAACTTAAAAAAATAAAAGTTTCTACTGAAAAAATAGATCAATGTGTTTAAAAGCAGTTGACTTATAATTTTACTTTTAAGAAATAATGAGAGATGATCACAGATACATATGTATGAAAGCTTCTATTCCAATATTTATGATAGTAAATGGGATGGAAGGTTTCTATGTTCAATAAAAAGGGAGATATTAACTTAATTTCATGTTAGGAAATTAAGATTACAAGGAAAACAACTAAATAGACTACAACAATATTGGGAAATTTTGCTTTAGATATTTTAAAGAAAGATAGAGGTAGAATCGGATGAATGCAAACAGAGCTTTGATTTTGTGACCTGTTCTATTCTTCTGAATAACTTTCTGCATTTTCTTCATTTTTTCACAATGAAAACTTATTACTTGAAATAACAAACATACAAAAAAAATTCATCACAGTGAAGCACAGTGTTACGAGGGATATACTGCAGATTCAATGAGACACATGGGTTGATACTTGGTTGTGCATTTTGACCAAGTCTCCATTTATTCTTACAAAAGAGCACCCATGCAAAAGGCTGTGAGAAGTTATTCTCTCTCTAAACTCACTCCTACACGTCTCTTTCCAGAGTCCAGGCATCTCTGTATACAATATTATTTGTGGTGTTGCTGCAGATTAACAAACCTGTTTGGGGTGCTCTCAGTCCATTCTCATCATGGTCTCTTATTCTCTGTTTTGTAGCTATGATACTATTGGAAATGAGCAATCAATCATTTGTCACTGAATTCATCTTCTTGGGATTTTCAAAACACTCCAACCTACAGGGCTGGTTCTTTCTGCTCTTTCTGGTCATTTACCTGACCACTCTCCTGGGGAACATACTCATAATAGTTGCCACCAGGGTCAGTCCTGCTCTACACACTCCAATGTACTTTTTCCTCAGCAATTTGAGCTTCTTGGACGTCTGCTACGCATTCACCACCCTCCCAGTACTGCTGCTGAACTTCTTCTGGGAAAAGAAGGCCATTACTTATGAGGGCTGCCTTTCCCAGATCTTCTTCTTGGTGACAAGTACTGGCACAGAAGGCGTCTTACTGGCTGTGTGGCCAGTATGACTGCTGTGTGGCCACGTGCCGTCCTCCTCAGTACCCAGTCATCATCAGTGTGAAGGTCTGTGTTAGCCTGGTGAGTGGGTCCTGGCTGTGTGGGCTGGTGAATCTGGTAACACACACGGTGCTGGCCATCACACTCACTCTGTGTGGGCCCAAGCAGTTCAGCCACTTTCTCTGTGACACCCCATTTCTCCTGAAGCTCTCCTGCTCAGACACCTCTGTCAACGAGTCTGCGCTCCACGTGGTCAGTGCCACCATGGGCCTGAGCCCCTGCCTCTTCACTGCAGGCTCCTACACACTCATCATTGTTGCCATCCTGGGGATTCCCTCTGCCCAGGGCAGGAGGAAGGCCTTCTCCACCTGTGCATCCCCCCTCACTGTCGTGGTGGTCTTCTATGGAACAGCCAGCTTCTACTATGACAGGCCCAGAGAAGGCTGGACATGGACACCCTGGTCTCTGTGCTCTTCAGTGTGGTGACCCCCTGTTGAGCCCCGTCATTCAGAGCCTGAGAAGCAACGAGGTCCAGAGTGCCCTGAGGATGCTGGCTGAAGGGTGTGCATCCCTTTGTACGATCAAAGTCTAGACCAATCTTCAAACTGGATTATACAGTCATCTGAAAAAAGATGCCTCCCAGGGACTTGTAGGCACCTGGTTAGAAAGTCTGTATCTAGAGCTTCAACTCCAACTCCCGCTTTTAAAATCTCTGAGACTCCTTTATCTCCTCTCTTTTCACAAACACCCCTTTTCCACTTTCAGATTCAAGTGTGTTGGACACCTAGTGTGGGTGTTCAGCACTATCTCTGTCCTTCTGTGTTCTCCCCACACCAGAGGGACAGAACGTATGAGAACCTCGTTTCCCACACTCCCCTGCCTGCAGGCCTCCATTATAAGAGGTTCTGTCAAGATCAGCCAAACACTAGGCAGAGAGGAAGAAAGGAAAGGAAGAAAGCGGGTTCTTTTGGATCCCATTTTAGCAGCAGCAAACCAGCTCTGTTGAGGCAGGAACTAATCTCCTTGGTGCCAGGAGCTGTGTGTGCAGGCTCCTAGAGAACTGTTCCTGAATGTGGGTCACAGTAGCATGGAATGAGCTTCTCTTTCCAGGGAAGTTAGGGTTTCTATATATGGGGTGGTGTCACCTGCCCTATTTTTCTTTATTCTTCCAGATCTCCCAACCATTTTATATCTTTTTTCTGTGTCAACTTCCTCTACCCTAAGACATCAAGAGTTGTTATTCATCTCTACCTGAACATGGTGGCACTGATGACAATAGTGGTTTACATCAAGATGGTTCTAGATAACAGATCAGAAGAGGTAGGTTGGATGTCTGACCTGAGGGAATTGAATATGTTGATGATGTCACAGCCCATGGAAAAGGAGACCTGATAATTCCTGGTGTGCAATGACCCAACAGAGACTTTAAGTTATCATGGTTTGAAATCAAATGTCTATGGAAAACTGTGCTTTGGAATAACACCATCGACCTTCAGGATGGGAATGAACATTACAACATGACTACAGACTGCTGTTACTGACTGGAGTGGGAGACTTACAGAAAGAAAATGATAGGTTCAAGCACTATATTCCTCCTTCAAGTCAGGTTCAGATCATCAGAAATATTTTCTCTCTGGAAACTGATAAACGTTAATATCAGAATAAAACATCCAATTCTCCAAATTGCAGAAGTACAAAGAAAATTATAAATCCACAATTTCTCCAGGTCTCTCTTATGTCAATTAGGACATTAATGGGGAAATGATTGAGACCCTGTTAATTAGAATGGCAAAATAGCAGTGAAATTAGACAAATCTCAGAGCCTTGAACCCTGAAATCTCCATTAACCCTCTTTACTGTCAGAAGCAGCCCCTCCTCCCCCGAGGAGGCTACCTTTCCCTAAATTGAAGACCCTATGGTGATTCTACCTGGGCAGTTGTCTTTTTTTTTAAGAGAGAGTGAGAGAGGAGAGGAGAGGAGAGGGGAGAGAGCGAGAGAGAGAGAGAGAGAGAGAGAGAGAGAGAGAGAAAATTTTTAATATTCATTTTCTAGTTATCGGCAGACACAACATCTTTGTTGGTATGTGGTGCTGAGGATCAAACCCGGGCCGTACGCGTGCTAAGCAAGCGCACTACTGCTTGAGCCACATCCCCAGCCCAATTGTCTTTAAGATGCTCATCCATTATTCCACATTGTTACCAGACTCTTAATTCGGGTCTGATACTAGAACGCCTCAGGTAAGAGTATAAAATGTAGCCCAGGAGAGTATAAGGGTCACACCAAAATAAAAGGTAAATATTTTACTGTATTTTGTTAACAGGAACCTTAAGAATATATAAGAGAATTTGTTTGAGTCTTCTAGACCAAAGAAGTCAGGACATATTGCTGGATCATCTTGAATGCAGTCACAGAGATGTAATCACTAGAAATGTTAGGGCCAAAAATTTTCCTGAGCCAGGGGGAGTGGCTATTAGACTCTTTGGTTCATGGACTGAAATCTGGACTCAGTGTTTTCTTAAGTTTAATGACCAATATGATCCTGGAATAATGGAGAGGATGGTGATCAGAAATAAATAAGGTGTTGGATGGCGTGTTATGTGACCCCTTCCCTGGCCTCACAGCTGGATGTGGAGGAGGGCCTAGAGCACCAGCCTTCGCCAAGGCCTCGTGGACATGCGTTCAGAAGGCAGCACCAGATCCTTGTGAAACCCGCAGCCGCTGTCCTCGGCAGCCTGGGAAGACATTAACATATGGCATCGTTGAAACAGGCTCCCTGATTTCAGTGAGAATAAGGGGACCCTGAAGTAGAAGAGGCCATGTGGTAAAGCAGTGATCAGAACATTTGAATCTGTAGAGATTTTTGAAAGTGGTAAATGATCGTGGTATTTATAGATGGCAAAAATGAGCACCCTCTTAGAATAGTGCCTGTCCCATGTAATATGAAACTCTTCTTTTCACACTTCATTGGTGCATTGTAGTGGTCCATAATGGTAGGATTTGCTGACACATATTTGAACATGCACACAAAATAACCGTGAACGTCGGCCAATATCATTCCAACATTTCCCTTTTCCTCACCTCCTCCCCTGGTGCCTTGACTGTACTGATCTTCATTCAACTTTCATGATGAGACTCCCATCTCAACTTTCCTTCCTTTTCCTCCCCTAGCTTTAACAGAGGAAAAACATACGGCCCTTAACTTTTTGAGTTGCTTATTTCCCTTAATGTTCTGAACATCCATCCATCTTCCAGCATGACATAAATTCGTTCTTCTTCATGGCTGAATGAAATTCCAGTGTGCATATACCAGAGCAGTGTTTGGAGACTGGGTTGCAGAAGAATATTACATAGAGCAGAGTTTGGAGACTGGGGTGCAGAAGGATTGTTACAGAGAGCAGAGTTTGGCGACTGAGGTGCAGTAGGATTATTGCAGAGAGCAGAGGTTGGAGACTGGTGTGCAGAAGGTTCCTTGGAGAGAGAAGAGGTTGGAGACGTGGGTGCAGAAAGACGGTTGCAGAGAGCAGATGTTGAAGACTGGGATACAGAAAGATCGTTGCATAGAGCAGAGATTAAAAACTGGTTTGCAGAAGGACTGCTACACAGAGCAGAGGTTGAAGACTGGAGTGTAGAAGGACTGTTGCAGAGAGCATAGTTTGGAGACTGGGGTGCAGAAGGACTGTTATAGAGAGCAGATGTTAAAAACTGAGTTGCAGAAGGACTGTTATAGAGAGCAGAGGTTGAAGACTGGGGTGCAGAAGGACTGATACAGAGAGCAGAGTTTAAAGACTGGGGTACAAAAGGGTGTTACAGAGAGCAGAGTTTGGAGACTGGGTACAGAAGGGCTGTTACAGAGAGCAGAGTTTGGAGACTGGGTTGCAGAGGAATATTACGTAGAGCAGAGTTTGGAGACTGCGGTGCAGAAGGATTGTTACAGAGAGCAGAGGTTGGCAACTGGGGTGCAGTAGGATTATTGCAGAGAGCAGAAGTTGGAGACTGGGGTGCAGAAAGACGGTTGCAGAGAACAGATGTTGGAGAAGGGGATGCAGAAGGATCGTTGCAGAGAGCAGAAATTGGAACCTGGGTTGCAGAAAAACTGTTACACAGAGCAGAGGTTAAAGACTTGAGTGTAGAAGGACTGTTGCAGAGAGCAGAGGTTGGAGACTTGGATGCAGAAAGACTGATAGAGAAAGCAGAGGTTGGAGACTTGGGTCTAGAATGAACCTTACAGAGAGCAGAGGTTGGAGACTGCAGTACAGAAGGACTGATGCAGAGTGCAGAGGTTGGAGAATCTGATGCAGAAGGACTGTTTCAGAGAGTAGATGTTAAAGACTGGGGTGCAGAAGAACTGTTGCAGAGAGCTGAAGTTGGAGACTGTGGTTCAGCAGGATTGTTGCAGGAAGCAGAGGTTAGATACTGGGGTTAAAAAGGACTGATACAGAGATCAGAGTTTGGAGATTGGGGTGCAGAAAGATTTTACACAGAGCAGAGGTTGGCGATTGGGGTGCAGAGGAACTGTCGCAGAGAGCAGAGGTTGGAGACTGAGGTGCAGAAAGAATGTTACAGTGAGCAAAGTTTGGAGACTGGGGTGCAGAATTACTGATTCACAAAGCAGATGTTGAGACTGGGGTGCAGAAGGACCGTTACAGAGAGCAGAGGTTGGAGACTGTGGTACAGAATGACTGTTGCAGAGAGCAGAGGTTAGAGAATGGGGTGCAGAAGGTCCGTTACAGAGAGCAGAGGTTAGAGACTGTGGTACAGAAGGACTGTTGCAGAGAGCAGAGATTAGAGAATGGGGTGCAGAAGGACTTTAAAGAAGGCAGAGTTTTGAGACTAGGGTACAGTAGGACCGGTGCAGAATCCAGAGGTCGGAGACTGTGGTGGAAAAGGAATGTTACAGAGAGCAGAAGGACTGTTACAGAGAGTAGAGGTTAGAGACTGGGGTGCAGAAGGATTGTTACAGATAGCACAGTTTGAAGACTGTTGTTTAGAAGGATTGTTGCAGAGAGTAGAAGTTTCAGACTGAGGCTTAGATGGACTGTTACAGAGAGCAGACTTTGCAAATTGGAGTGCAGAAGGACCATTATAGATAGAAGAGGTTGGAGACGGCCGTACAGAAGGAGTGTTACAGAGAGCATATTTTGGAGACTGGGGTGCAGAAGGACCATTGCAGAGAGCAGATGTGGGAGACTGGAATGCAGAAGGATCTTTGCAGAGAGCAGAGGTTGGAGACCCGGGTGCAGTAGGATAGTTTCAGAGAGCACAGGTTGAAGAATGGGGTGCAGAAGAAAGGTTGCAGAGAGCAGAGGTTAGAGACTGGGGTGCAGAAGGACTGTAGCAGAGAGCAGAGGTTGGGACTGGGGTGTAGAATGACTGTTGCAGAGAGCAGACTGGGATGCAGAAAGATCATTGCAGAGAACAGATGTTGGATACTAGGGTTTAATAAGACTTTTTCAGAGAGCAGGGGTTGGTGACTGGGGTTCAGATGGACTGTTGCAGAAAGCAGAGTTTGGAGACTGAGGTGCAGAGGAAATGTTACAGAGAGCAGAGGTTTTAGACTGGGGTGCACAATAACTGATTCGGAAAGTAGATTTTGAAGACTGGGGTGCAAAAGGACTATTACAGAGAGCAGAGTTTGTAACCTGGGGTGCAGAATAACAGCTGCTGAGAACAGAGGTTGGATACTGGGGTGCACAAGGGCCGTTTCAGAGAGATGAGTTTGGAGGCTGACATGCAGAATGACTGTTACAGACAGCAACATTTGGAGAACGTTATGAAGAAGGATCTTACAGAGAGCAGACATTAGAGACTGGGATGCAAAAGGTTCGTTGCAGAGAGCAGAGGCTGGAGACTAGGGTGTAGAAGGACTTTTGCATAGAGCAGAGGTTGGAGACTGGGGTGTAGAAGGCCTGTTACAGAGAGCAGAGTTTGGAGACTGGGTTGCAGAAACCATTTTACAGAGAGCAGATTTTGGAGACTGCGGTGCAGATGAAAGTTTGCAGAGAGCAGAGGTTGGAGACTCGGGTGCAGAAGGACTATAGCAGAGAGCAGAGGTTGGAGACTGGGTGTAGAAGGACTGTTGGAGAATAGGATGCAGAAAGATCGTTGCAGAGAGCAGATGTTGGATACTGGGGTATAATAAGACGTTTGCAGAGAGCAGAGGTTGAAGACTGGGGTGCAGATGGACTTTTGCAGAAAGCAGAGGTTGGAGACTGGGGTAGAGAAGGCCTGTTACAGAGAGCAGAGTTTGGAGACTGGGTTGCAGAAAACCTGTTACAGAGAGCAGATTTTGAAGACTGGGGTGCAAAAGGATTGTTACAAATAGCACAATTTGGAGACTGCTGTTTAGAAGGATTGTTGCAGAGAGCATAAGTTTCAGACTGAGACTTAAAAAGACTGTTACAGAGAGCAGAGGTTAGAAATTGGGGTGTAGAAGGACCGTTGTAGAGAGAAGAGGTTGGAGACTGCCGTACAGAAGGACTGTTACAGAGCAGAGTTTGTAGACTGGGCTGCAGAAGGACCTTTGTAGAGAGCAGATTTGGGAGACTGGGGTGCAGAAATATTGTTACAGAGAGCAGAGATAGGAGACTGGGGTGCAGAAGGACAATTACAGAGAGCAAAGAATGTAGACTGAGGTACAGAAGGACTTTTACAGCGAGCAGAGTTTGGAGATTGAGGTGTAGAAAGATCGTTGCAGAGAGAAGAGTTTGGAGACTGGGGTGAAGAAAGACTGTTACAGAAAGCAGACGTTGGCAATTTGAGAGGAGATGGACTGTTAGAAATAGAAGAGGTTGGAGACTGCAATACAAAATAACTTTTACAGAGAGCAGAATTTGGAGACAGGGTAGAAAAAGGATCGTTGCAGAGAGGAGATGTTGGAGACTGGGGTGCAGAAGGACTGTTACAGAGAGCACAGGTTGGAGACTGGGGTGTAGAAAAAATGTTGCAGACAGCAGAGTTTAGAGACTTGGTTGCATAAGGACTTTTGCAGAGAGCAGAGTTTAGAGACTGTGGTGCAGAAGGACTGATACAGAGATCAGAGGTTGGAGACTGGGGTGCAGAAGGATCGTTGAAGAGAGCTGAGGTTGGAAACTAAGGTGCAGAAGGATCGTTACACAGAGCTGATTTTGGTTACTGGGGTGTAAAAGGACTGCTGCAGAGAGCAGAGGTTGGAGACTGAGGTGTAAAAGAACTGATACAGAGAGCAGATGTTGGAGACTCGGGTGCAGAAGTACTTTAGCAGAGAGCAGAGTTTGGAGACTGGGGTGCAGAGGACTGTTGCAGAGTGCACAGTTTAGAGACTGAGGTGCAGAAGAACTGTTACAGAGAGCAGAGTTTGGAGACTGGAGTGTAGAAAGAATAATACAGAAAGTAGAGGTTAGAAAAGGGGTGTAGAAGGACCGGTACAGAGAGCAGAATTTGGAGACTGCTGTACAGAAGGACTGTTACAGGGAGCAGAGATTAGAGACTGGGGTTCTAAAGGATCATTGAAGAGAGCAGATGTTGTATACTGGTGTGCAGATTTATCTTACAGTGAGCATAGGTTGTAGACTGAGCTGCATAAGGACTGTTAGAGAAAGCACAGGTTGGAGACTGGGCTGCAGAAAGATTATTGCAGACAGCAGAGTTTTCAGACTGAGGTACAGAATAAATGTTGCAGAGAGCAGATGTTGTAGACTGGGTTGCATAAGGACTGTTGCAGTGAGCAGAGGTTGGAGACTGGGGTGCAGAATGACAGTTACAGATAGCAGACGTTGGAGACTGGGGTGCAGATGGACTAATACAGAGAGCAGAGGTTGGAGTCTAAGTTGTAGAAGGATCTTACAGAGAGCAGAGAATGGAGACTGAGGTGCAGAAGCACTGTTACAGAGAGTAGAAGTTGAAGACTGAGGTGCAGAAGGACCGTTGCAGAGAGCAGAGGTTTGAGACTGAGGTGCAGAAGGATTGTTACAGAGAGCAGAGGTTGGAGACAGGGGTGAAGAAAGACTGATGCAGAGAGCAGAGGTTTTAGACTGGGATGTAAAAGGACTGTTGCAGAGAGTACACGTTGGATATTGGGGTTCAGAAGGACTGTAGCAGAGAGAAGAGGCTGGAGACTAAGGTGCAGAAAAACAGTTACGCAGAGCAGAGGTTGGAGACTGGGTAGCAGAAATACTGACACAGAAAGCAGAGGTTGGAAATTGGGGTGCAGAAGTACCCTTAAATAAAGCAGAGGTTGGAGAATGCAGTACACAAGAACTGTTACAGAGAGAAAAGTTAGGAGACTGGGGTGCAGAAGGACTGATACAGAGAGCAGAGTTTGGAGACTCAGGTGCAGAAGTTCCCTTACCGAGAGCAGAGTTTGGAGAATGCAGTACAGATGGACTGTTACAGAGCGCAGAGTTTGGAGACCGGGGTGGAGAATTACTGTTGCAGAGACCAGATGTTTGAGACTGGGGTGCAAAAGGACTGTTGCAGAGAGTAGATGATGGAGACTGGGGTGCCAAAAGACTGTTGCAGAGAGCAGAGGTGGCAGATTGAGTTGCAGAAGGACTGTTAGAGAGGGAAAAGTTTGGAGACAGTGGTGCAAAACGACTGATACAGAAAGCAGAAGTTTGATACTGGGGTGCATAAGGACCCTTACAAAAAACAGAGGTTGGAGATGGCGGTACAGAAGGACTGTTACAGAGAGCCGAGTTTGGAGACTGGGGTGCAGAAGAACTGATGTAGAGAACAATGGTTGGAGACTGGGGTGCAGAAGGATCATTGGGTGAGCACAGTATGGAGACTAGGGTGTAGTAGGACTGTTGCAGAGAGCAGAGGTTGGAGACTGGGGTGTAGAAGGACTGTTTCAGAGAGCAGAGGTTGCAAACTGAGTTTCAGAAAGACCGTTTCAGAGGGCAGAGTTTGGAGACTGTGGTTTAAACTACTGATACAGGGATGCCCTATGACATAGGGCATCCCTCAGTAAATATACAGGGGTGGAGATAATACCATGCATTTTATCTGATCATAATGCAATGAAAATGGAAATCAATGATAAAAGAAAGAAGGAAAAATCCTACTTCACATGGAAAATTAACAATATGTTACTGAATGATCAATGGGTTACAGAAGACATAAAGGAGGAAATCAAAAAATTCTTAGAGATAAATGAAAACACAGACACAACATATCGGAATCTATGGGACACAATGAAAGCAGTTTTAAGAGGGAAATTCATCGCCTGGAGGTCATACCTCAAAAAAAGGAAAAACCAACAAATAAATGAGCTCACACTCTATCTCAAAGACCTAGAAAAGGAAGAGCAAAACAACAGCAAATGTAGCAGAAGGCAAGTAATAATTAAAATCAGAGTGGAAATCAACAAAATTGAAACAAAAGAAACTATTGAAAAAATTAACAAAACTAAAAGTTGGTTCTTTGAAAAAATAAATAAGATCGACAGACCCCTAGCCATGCTAACGAAGAGAAGAAGAGAGAGAACTCAAATTACTAACATACGGGATGAAAAAGGCAATATTACAACAGACACAACAGAAATACAGAAGACAATTAGAAATTATTTTGAAAACCTATATTGCAATAAAATAGAGGATAGTGAAGACATCGATAAATTCCTTAAGTCATATGATTTGTCCAGACTGAGTCAGGAGGATATCCACAATTTAAACAGACCAATATCAATAGATGAAATAGAAGAAGCAATCAAAAGACTTCCAACCAAGAAAAGCCCAGGACCGGATGGGTATACGGCGGAGTTTTACAAAACCTTTAAAGAAGAATTAATACCAATACTTTTCAAGTTATTTCAGGAGATAGAAAAAGAGGGAGCTCTGCCAAATTCATTCTATGAGGCCAACATCACCCTGATTCCGAAACCAGACAAAGACACCTCAAAGAAAGAAAACTACAGACCAATATCTCTGATGAACCTAGATGCAAAAATCCTCAATAAAATTCTGGCGAATCGGATACAAAGGCACATCAAAAAAATTGTACACCATGATCAAGTAGGATTCATCCCTGGGATGCAAGGATGGATCAATATACGGAAATCAATAAATGTTATTCACCACATCAATCGACTTAAAGATAAGAACCATATGATCATCTCAATAGACGCAGAAAAAGCTTTCAACAAAGTACAGCATCCCTTTATGTTCAAAACACTAGAAAAACTAGGGATAACAGGATCTTACTTTGACATTGTAAAAGCTATTTATGCCAAGCCTCAGGCTAGCATCATTCTCAATGGAGAAAAATTAGAGGCATTCCCCCTAAGATCTGGAACAAGACAGGGATGACCTCTATCACCACTTCTATTCAATATAGTTCTCGAAACACTTGCCAGAGCAATTAGACAGACGAAAGAAATTAAAGGCATGAAAATAGCAAAAGAAGAACTTAAATTATCACTATTTGTGGACGACATGATTCTATACCTAGAAGAACCAAAAGGGTCCACAAAAAAACTACTAGAACTAATAAATGAATTCAGCAAAGTGGCAGGATATAAAATTAACACGCATAAATAAAAGGCATTTCTGTATATCAGCGACAAAACTTCTGAAATGGAAATGAGGAAAAACACTCCATTCACAATATCCTCAAAAAAATAAAATACTTGGGAATCAACCTAACAAAAGAGGTGAAAGATCTATACAATGAAAACTACAAAACCCTAAAGAGAGAAGTAGAAGAAGATCTTAGAAGATGGAAAAATATACCCTGTTCATGGATAGGCAGAACTAACATCATCAAAATGGCGATATTACCAAAAGTTCTCTATAGGTTTAATGCAATCCCAATCAAAATCCCAACGGCATTTCTTGAAGAAATAGATAAAGCAACCATGAAATTCATATGGAAAAATAAAAGACCCAGAATAGCAAAAACAATTCTAAGCAGGAAGCGTGAATCAGGCGGTATAGCGATACCAGATTTCAAACTATATTACAGAGCAATAGTAACAAAGACAGCATGGTACTGGTACCAAAACAGGCGTGTGGACCAATGGTACAGAATAGAGGACACAGAGACTAATCCACAAAGCTACAACTATCTTATATTTGATAAAGGAGCTAAAAGCATGCAATGGAGGAAGGATAGCATCTTCAACAAATGGTGCTGGGAAAACTGAAAATCCATTTGCAACAAAATGAATCTGAATCCCCTCCTCTCGCCATGCACAAAAGTTAACTCAAAGTGGATCAAGGAGCTAGATGTCAAATCAGAGACTCTGCACCTGATAGAAGAAAAAGTTGGCTCCGATCTACATATTGTGGGGTCAGGTTCCAAATTCCTTAACAGGACACCCATAGCACAAGAGTTAATAACAAAAATCAATAAATGGGACTTACTTAAACTGAAAAGTTTTTTTCTCAGCAAGAGAAACAATAAGAGAGGTAAATAGGGAGCCTACATCATGGGAACAAATTTTTACTCCTCACACTTCAGATAGAGCCCTAATATCCAGAGTATACAAAGAACTCAAAAAATTAAACAGTAAGAAAACAAATAACCCAATCAACAAATGGGCCAAAGACCTAAACAGACACTTCTCAGAGTAGGACATACAATCAATCAACAAATATATGAAAAAATGCTCACCTTCTCTAGCAGTCAGAGAAATGCAGATTAAAACCACTCTAAGATACCATCTCACTTCAGTAAGATTGGCAGCCATTATGAACTCAAACAACAACAAGTGCTGGCAAGGATGTGGGGAAAAGTGTACTCTTGTACATTGCTGGTGGGACTGCAAACTAGTGCAGCCAATTTGGAAAGCAGTATGGAGATTCCTGGGAAAGCTGGGAATGGAACCACCATTTGACCCAGCTATTGCCCTTCTCGGACTATTCCCTGAAGACCTTAAAAGAGCTTACTACAGGGATACTGCCACATTGATGTTCATAGCGGCACAATTCACAATTGCTAGACTGTGGAACCAACCCAGATGCCCTTCAATAGATGAATGGATTAAAAAAATGTGGCATTTATACACCATGGAATATTACACAGCACTAAAAATGACAAAATCATGGATTTTGCAGGGAAATGGATGGCACTAGAGCAAATTATGCTTAGTGAAGATAGCCAATCCCTAAAAAACAAATACCAAATGTCTTCTTTGATATAATGAGAATAACCAGGATCAGAGCAGGGAGGAAGAGCAGGAAGGAAAGATCAACATTAAACAGATACAATAGGTGGGAGGGTAAGAGAGAGAAAAGGGAAATTGCATGGGAATGGAGGGAGACGCTCATTGTTATACTAAATCACACATAAGAGGTTGCAAGGGGAATGGGTAAATAAACAAGGAGAGAAGTGAAATACAGTAGATGGGGTAGAGAGACAAGATGGGAGGGGAGCGGAGGGGGGATAGTAGAGGATAGGAAAGGCAGCAGAATACAACAGTTACTAATAGGGCATTATGTAAAAATGTGGATGTGTAACTGATGTGATTCTGCAATCTGTATTTGGGGTAAAAATGGGAGTTCATAACCAACTTGAATCTAATGTATGAAACATGATATGTTAAAAGCTTTGTAATGATTTGAACAACCAATAAAAAAAAGAATAAAAAAAAGAAAAAAAATAAACTACTGATACAGAAAGCACAGGTTGGATACTGGGGTGCATAAAGGCCCTTACAGAGAACAGAGGTTCGAGTCTGTGGTACAGAAGGTCTGTTACAGAGAGCAGAGATTGGAGTCTGGGTTGCAGAAGAACCGATGTAGAGAACAGAGTTTGGAGACTGGGGTGCAGAAGGACCGTTGGGGCGATCAGAGTATGGAGACTTGGGTGTAGAAGGACTGTTGCAGAGAGCAGTGATTGGAGACTGAGTTACAGAAGGACTGTTACAGAGAACAGAGTTTTGAGACTGGGGTGCAGATGGATTATTGCAGACAGCAGAGTTTTAAGACTGAGGTACAGAAGAACTGTTTCAGAAAGCAGGTGTTAGAGACTGGGGTTAACAAGGACTGTTTCAGCTAGCAGACGTTTCAGACTGCGGTGCAGAAGGATCGTTGCAG
This sequence comes from Ictidomys tridecemlineatus, assembly GCF_052094955.1. Lineage (NCBI taxonomy): Eukaryota > Metazoa > Chordata > Mammalia > Rodentia > Sciuridae > Ictidomys > Ictidomys tridecemlineatus. Next base: position 48,336 of record NW_027523353.1, read on the forward strand.
AGAGCAGATGTTGGAGAATGAGGTGCAGAAGGATTGTTACAGAGAGCAGATGTTAGACACTGGGGTGCAGAAGGACTCTTGCAGAGAGCAGAGGTTTTAGACTGGGATGTAGAAGAACTGTTGCAGAGAGTAGAGGTTGGAGATTGGGGTCCAGAAGGACTGTAGCAGAGAGCAGAGGTTGGTTACTAAAGTGTAGAAGGACAGTTATACAGAGCAGAGGTTGGAGACTGGGGTGCAGATGGACTGACACCGAAAGCAGAGGTTGGAGACTCGGGTGCAGAAGTACCATTACAGAGAGCAGAGGTTGTAGAATGCAGTACAGAAGGACTGTTACAGAGAGCAAAGTTTGGAGACTGGGGTGGAGAATGACTGTTGCAGAAAGCAGATATTGGAGACTGGGGTACAAAAGAACTGTTGAAGAGAGCAGAGGATGGAGACTGGGGTGCAGAGGGACTGTTGCAGGGAGCAGAGGTTGCAGACTGAGTTGCAGAAGGATGGTTACAAAGGGCAGAGTTTGGTGACTTTGGTTCAAAACGACTGATACAGAAAACAGAAGTTGGATACTGGGGTGTATAAGGACCCTTACAAAGAACAAAGGTTGGAGACTGTGGTACAGAAGAACCGTTTCAGAGAGCAGAGGTTAAAAACTGAGATGCAGAAGAACTGATGTAGAGAACAGAGTTTTAAGACTGGGATGCAGAAGGATCGTTGGGCGATCAGAGTATAGAGACTGGGATGTAGAAGAACTGTTGCATAGAGCAGATGTTGGATACTGGGTTTTAGAAGGACTGTTTAAGAGAGCAGATGTTAGAGACTTGTGCACAGAAAGACTGTTGCATAGAGCAGAGATTGGCGATTGCGGTACAGAAGTTCTGTTACAAAGAGCATAGGTTGGAGACTGGGTTGCAGATGGAGGATTACAGAGAAGGGAGTTTTCAGACTGAGGTACAGAAGAACTGTTGCACAAAGCAGATGATGGAGACTGGGCTTCACAAGGACTGTTGCAGAGAGCAGAGGTTTGAGACTGGGGTGCAGAAGGATCGTTGCAGAGAGCAGAGGTTAAAGACTTATGTGCAGAAGGATCGTTTCAGAGGGCAGAGGTTCGAGACTGGGGTGCAGAAGGATCGTTATAGAGAGCAGAGTTTGGAGACTGGGGTGCAGACTTTTACAGAGAGCACAGTTTGGAGACTGGGGTGCAGAATGAATGTTTCAGAGAGCAGAGTTTGGAGACTTGGGTGCAGAAGGACTGTTGCAGAAAGCAGAGTTTGGGGACTGAGGTGAAAAAGGACTGTTGCAGAGAGCAGAAGTTAAAGACTGGGGTGCAGAAGGACAGTTACAGATAGCAGACGTTGGAGACTGGGTTTCAGACCGATCTTACAGAGAAAAGAGTTTGGAGACTGCAGTGCAGAAGTACTATTACAGAGAGCGGATGTTTGAGACTGGGGTGCAGAAGGATCATTACAGCTACCAGAGGTTGGAGACTTGGGTGCAGACGGACTTTTACAGAGAACATAGGTTTGATACTGGGGTGCAGAAGGAATGTTGCAGAGAGCAGAGGTAGGAGACTGGGGATCAGAAGGACTGTTGTTGAAAGCAGAGGTTGGAGACTGAGGTGCAGAAGGACTATTACAGAGAGCAGATTGGATACTGGGGTACAGAAAGACTGACAAAGAAAGCAGATGTTGGAGACTGGGGCGCAAAAGGACCGTTACAGAGACAGAGTTTGGAGACTCTGGTACAGAAGGACTGTTACAGAGAGCAGAGTTTGGCGACTGGGGTGTAGAAGGACTGTTGCAGAAAACAGAGGTTGGAGAGTGGGGTGCAGAATGACCGTTGCAGAGAGCAGAGTTTAAAGATAGGATCCAGAAGGACTGTTACAGAGAGCAGGGATTGGAGACTGGTGTGCAGAAGGATCTTACAGAGAGCAGAGGTAGAAGACTAAGGTGCAGAAGAACTGTTTTAGAGAGAAGAGGTAGGAGACTGCGGTGAAGAAGGATCGTTGCAGAGAGTAGAGCTTGGAGAGTGGGGTGCAGAAGGCCTCTTACAGAGAGCAGAGGTTGGAGACTGGGATGCAGAAGGCCTGTTTCAGAGAGCAGAGGTTGGAGACTGGTGTGCAGAAGGACTGTTACAGAGAGCATAGTTTGCAGACTGGGTTTCAGAATGGTCTTACAGAGAGCAGAGTTAGGAGACAGTGGTACAGAAAGACTGTTACAGAGAGCAAAGGTTGGAGACTGGGGTACAGAGGGATTGTTGCAGAGTGCAGATTTTTCAGACTGAGGTACAGAAGAACTGTTGCAGAGAGCAGATGTTGGAGACTGGGTTTCACAAGGACTGTTGCAGCGATCAGATGTTGGAGACTGGGGTGCAGAATGATCGTTGCAGAGAGCAGAGGTTGAAGACATGGGTGCAGATGGGCTGATACAGAGAGCAGAGGTTGGAGATTGGGGTGCAGAAGTCCTGTTACAGAGCAGAGCTTGAAAACTGGGGTGCAGAAGGATCTTACAGAGAGCAGAGTTTGGAGACTGGGGTGCAGACTTTTACGAAGAGCACAGTTTGGAGACTGGGGTGCAGAAGGAATGTCTCAGAGAGCAGAGTTTGGAGACTTGGGTGCAGAAGGACTGTTGCAGAGAGCAGAGGTTGGAGACTGAGTTGCAGAAGCACTGTTACAGAGAGTAGAGGTTGGAGACTGAGGTGAGAAGCATAGTTACAGAGAGAAGAGGTTGGAGACTGGGGTGCAAAAAAACTTTTGCTTAGAGCAGTGGTTGGAGATTGGGGTCCAGAAGGACTGTTACAGAGAGCAGAGTTTGCAGACTGGGGTGAAAAAGGACTGTTGCAGAGAGCAGATGCTGGAGCCTGGGGTGAAAAAGAAAAGCTGCAGAGAGCACAAGATGGAGACTGGGGTGCAGAAGTATCCTTGGGGAGAGCAGAGTATGGAGAATGGGGTGTAGAAGGACTGTTACAGAGAGCAGAGGTTGGAGACTAGGGTTTAAAAGGACTTTTTCAGAGAGCAGTCGTTGGAGACGTGGGTTAAGAAGAACTGTTGCATAGAGCAGAGGATGGACAGAGATGCAAAAGTCGGTTACAGAAAGCAGAGTTTGAAGACTGGGGTGCAGAAGGACTGATAGAGAGAGCAGACTTTAGAGACTGGGGTGCAGAAGGATCCTTGCAGAGAGCAGAGTTTGGAGACTGGGGTTCAGAAAGATTGTTAGAGAGAGCAGAGGTTGGAGACTGTGGTGCAGAAGGACTTTTACTGAGAGCACAGGTTGGAGACTGAGGTAAAGAAGGACTTTTACAGAGAGCACAGGTTAAAAACTGAGGTGCAGAAAAACTGTTGCAGAGAGCAAAGTTAGGAGACTGGGGTGCAGAAGGAGTGTTGCAGAGAGCAGAAGTTGGAGACTGAGGTTCAGAAAGACCCTTTCAGAGAGCAGAAGTTGGAGACTGGGGTAAAGAGGAGTGTTACAGAGGGCAGAGGTTGGAGACAGGTGTGCAGAATGATCTTACACTGAGCATAGGTTAGATACTGGGGTGCAAAGAACTGTTTCTGAGAGCAGAGGTTGGAGACTGGGGTGAAGAAGGATCATTGAAGAGAGAAGAGTTTGGAGACTGGGTGCAAATGGCCTGTTACATACAGCATAGGTTGGACACTGGGGTGAAGAAGGCCTGTTACAGAGAGCAGTTCTTGGAGACTGGGGTGTAAAAGGACAGTTACAGAGATCACAGTTTGGAGATTGGGTAGCAAAAGAATCTTACAGAGAGCAGAGGTTGGAGAATGAGGTACAGAAGGACTGCTAGAGAGAGCAGAGGTTGGAGACTGAGGTGCAGAAGGATTGTTGGAGAGAGCAGTGTTTGTAGACTGCAATGCAGAAGGACTGATAAAGAAAGCAAAGGTTTAAGACTGGGGTGCAGAAGGACGCTTACAGAAAACAGAGGTTGGAGACTGAAAGACTCTTACAGAGAGCAGACGTTGGAGAATGGGGTGTAGAATGACTGTTGTAGAGAACAGAGGTTGGAGACTGGATTACAGAAGGACCATTGCACAAAATAGAGGTTGGAGACTGGGTTTTAGACGGATCAGTTTTGACACTGAGGTGCAGAAGGACTGTGGCAGAGAGAAGATGTTGGAGATTGGGGCGCTGAAGGACTGTAGCAGAGAGAAGAGGTTAGAGTCTGAGGTGCAGAAAGACTGTTACAGAGAGCACAGGTTGGAGACTGGGGTGCACAAGGACTGATACAGAAAGCAGAGTTTGGAGACTGGGATGCAGAAGGACCCTTACAGAGAGCAGAGGTTGGAGATTGCAGTACATAATGACTGTTACAGAGAGCAGAGGTTGAAGACTAGGGTGGAGAACGACTGTTGCAGAGAGCAGAGGATGGAGACTGGGGTGCAGAAAAACTCTTGCAGAGAGCAGAGTTTGAAGACTGGTTGCAGAAGGACTGTTTCAGAGAGCAGAGGTTGCAGAGTGAAGTGCAGAATGACGGTTACAGAGAGCAGAGTTTTGAGACTGTGGTCTAGAAGGACTGATATAGAAAGTAGAGGTGGGAGACTGGGTTGCAAATGGACACTTAGAGAGAAGAGAGGTTGGAGACTGCAGTACAGAGGACTGTTGTAGAGAACAAAGTTGGAGACTGGGGTGCAGAGGTACCAATGCAGAGAGCAGAGGTTGGATACTGGAGTTCAGAAGGAATGTTACAGAGAGCACAGGTTGGAGAATGAGGTGTAGAAGGACCGTTACAGAGATCAGAGTTTGGAGACTGCTGTACAAAAGGACTGTTACACAGAGCAGATCTCGGAGACTGGGGAGCAGCAGGACTGTTGCAGAGGACAAAAGTTGGAGACAGGGGTGTAGAAGGAATGTTACAGAGAGCAGAGTTTGGAAACTGGAGTTCAGAAGGATCTTACAGAGAGCAGAGTCTGGAAACTGTGGTGCAGAAGGACTTTTGCAGAGAGCAGATGTTGGAGACTGGGGTCCAGAAGGATCTTTGCAGAGAGCAGATTTTAGAGACTGAGGTGCAGATGAACTCTTACAGAGAGCAGAGTTTGGAGATTGAGGTGCAGAAGGACAGTTACAGAGAGCAGAGTTAGGAGACTTGTGTACAGAAGGACTGTTACAGAGAGCAGAGTTTGGAGAATGGGGTGGAGCAAAATCATTGCAGAGAGAAGAGGTTTGAGACAGGGGTTCTGAAGGCCTGTTACAGAGAGCAGAGTTTCGAGACTGGGTTGCAAAATTCGTGTTACACAGAGCAGAAGTTGGAAACTATTCTGCATAAGGACTGTTACAGAGAGCAGAGTTTGGAAACTGGGTTGCAGAAGGGCCTTACAGAGAGCAGAGGTAAAAGACTGAGGTGCAGAAGGATCGTTGCAGAGAGCAGAGTTTTTAGACTGAGTTGCTGAAGGACTGTTGCAGAGAGCAGATGTTGGAGACTGGGATGAAGAAGAATCGGTGCAGAGAGCAGAGGTTGGAGACTGGTGTGCAGAAGGACTATTACACAGAGCAGAGTTTGGAGACCGGGTTGGAGAAAGATCCTACAGAGAGCAGAGGTTTAAGAATCAGGTGCAGAAGTACTGTTACGGAGAGTAGATGTTGTAGACTGAGGTGCAGATGTAACGTTGCAGAGTACAGAGTTTGGAGACTGAGGTGCAGAAAGATTGTTACAGAGAGCAGAGGTTGGAGACTGGGGTGCAGAAGGACTGTTGCAGATAGCGGACTTTGGAGACTGGGGTGCAGAAGGACTGTTATAGAGAGCAGAGGTTGGAGACTGGGTTGCAGAAGGACTGATACAGAAATCAGAGATTGGAGTCTGGGGTGCAGAAAGACCATTACAGAAAGCAGAGTTTGGATTCTGCAGTACAGGAGGACTGTTACAGAGAGCAAAATTTGGAGACTGGGGTGCAGAAGAACTGTTGTGTAGAGCAGAATTTGGAGACTTGGGTGAAGAAGGACTGTTACAGAGAGCAGAGTTTGGAGACAGCGTTGCAGAAGGATCTTACAGAGAGCAGAATTTGGAGAGTTAGGTGTAGAAGGACTGTTGTAGAGATCAGAGGTTGGAGACTGGGGTGCAGTAGGATCATTGCAGAGAGCAGAGATTAAAGACTGGGGTGCATAAGGATGGTTACAGAGAGCAGAGGTTGGAGACATGCGTGAGGAAGGCCTGCTAAAGTGAGCAGATTTGGAAACTGGCGTGCAGAAGACCTGTTACAGAGATGAGAGGTTGGAGACTTCGGTGCAGAAGGACTGGTACAGAGAGCAGATTTTGAAGAAAGTGTTGCTGAAGGATCTTACAGAGAGCAGAGGTTGGAGACTAAGGTGCAGGTGGACCGTTACAAAGAGCAGTGGTTGGAGACTGGGGTGCCACAGAAACCTTGCAGAAAGCCGAGGTTGGCGACTAGGGTGGAGAAGGAATGTTAGAAAAAGCAGAGTTTGGAATGTGGAGTGCAAAAAGATCTTACAGAGAGCAGAGGTTGGAGACTGTGGTGCAGAAGGACTTTTGAAGAGAGCAGACATTGGAGACTGGGGTCCAGAAAGATCATTGCAGAGAGTATAGTTTGCAGACTGGGGTGCCGAAGGCTGTTGAAGAGAGCACAGTTTGGAGACTGAGGTGCAGAAGGACTGTTACAGAGAGCAGATGTTGGAGACTGGGGTTCAGATGGATCTTACAGAGAGAAAATTATGGAGACTGAGGTGTAGAAGGATTGTAACAGACAGCAGAGGTAAGAGATTGGGGTGCAGGAGGTTCGTTTCAGACAGCAGAGTTTTCAGACTGTGCTGCAGTAGGACTGTTGCAGAAACCAGATGTTGGATACTGGGGTGTAGAAGGACTGTTGCAGAGAGCAGATGGTTGAGACTGGGTTACAGAATGACCGTTACAGAGAACAGAGTTTGCAGACTGAGGTGCAGAAGGATTGTTACAGAGAGCAGACTTTGGAGACTGGGTGCAGAAGGACTGTTATAGAGAGCAGAGGTTGGTGACTGAAGTGCAGAAGGACTGTTGCAGAGAGCAGAGGTTGGAGACTGGGGTGCAGAAGGACTCTTGCAGAGAGCAGAGGTTGGAGACTAAGGTGCAGAAGGACACTTAGAGCAGAAGTTAGAGACTGGGGTTCAGAAGGACTGATACAGAAAGCAGAGACTCTAGTATGGGATGCAGAAAGAACGTTACAGAGAGTAGAGTTTGGGGAATGCAGTATAGAAGGACTGTTGCAGAGAGCAGAATTTAGAGCCTGGAGTGCAGAAGGACTGTTGCAGAGAGAAGAGTTTGGAGACTGAGGTGCAGAAGTCTCGTTACATAGAACAGAGGTTGGAGACTGGGGTGCAGAAGGATCGTTGCAAATAGGAGAGCTTGGAGACAGGGGTGCAGAAGGATCTTAAAGAGAGCAGAAGTTAGCGACTGAGGTGCAGAAGGACTGTTGCAGAGATAAGAGGTCGGAGACTGGGGTGCAGTAGGATCATTGCAGAGAGGAGAGGTTAGAGATTGGGATGCAGAAGGATCATTGCAGAGAGCAGAGTTTGGAGACTGGGGTGCAGAAGGCCTGCTACAGAGAGCAGAGTATGGAGACTGGTGTGCAGAAGGCCTGTTACAGAGAGTAGAGGTTGGAGATAGGGGTGCCGAAGGACTGTCATAGAGACCAGAGTTTGGAGACTGGGTTGCTGAAGAATCTTAAAGAGAGCAGAGTTTAGAGACTGATGTGCAGGCGTACTGTTATAGAGAGCAGTGGTTGGAGACTGGGGTGCAGAAGGATAATGCAGAGAGCAGAGGTTTCAGACTGAGGTACAGAAGGACTGTTATATGGAGCAGAGGTTGGAGACTGAGGTGTAGAAGGACTGTTACAGGAAGCAGAGTTTTGAAATTGGCATGCAGAAGGACCGTTAAAGAAAGCAGAGTTTGGAGACTGCGATTTAGGACTGTTACCGAGATAAGAGGTTGGAGACTGGGATGCAGAAAGACTCTTACAGAGAACACAATTTGGAGACTGAGGTGCAAAAGTATGGATACAGAGAACAGTGTTTGGAGACTGGGGTTCAGACAGGCTGATACAGAAAGCAGAGTTTAGAGACAGGGGTGTAGAAGAACCGAAACAGAGACCAGAGGTTGGACACTGCAGTACAGAAGGACTGTTACAGAGAGCAGATCTCGGAGAATGGGGAGCAAAGTGACTGTTGCAGAGAGAATAGGTTGGAGAATGAGTTGCAGAAGGACTGTTACAGAGAGCAGAGTTTGGAGACTGGGGTGAAAAAGGACTGTTACAGAGAGCAGTGTTTTCAGACTTGGGTGCAGAAGGACTGTTACAGAGAGCAGAGGTTGGAGAATGGGGTTCAAATGGATCTTACAGATAGCAGAGTTTGGAGACTGGCGTACAAAAGGACTGTTGAATAGAGCAGATGTTGGAGACTGGGGTGAAGAAGAATCATTGCAGAGAGAAGAGGTTGGAGACTGAGGTGCAAAAGGCCTGTTACACAGAGCAGAGTTTGGAGACTGCATTGCAAAAGTCCTGTTATAGAGAACAGAGGTTGGAGACTGTTGTGCAGATGGACTGTTACAGAGTGCAGAGCTTAAAGTCTGGGTTGCAGAAGGATCAAACAGAGGGCACAGTTGGGAGACTGAGGTGCAGAAGGACTGTTACAGAGAGCAGAGGTAGGAGACTGGGGTGCAGAAGGGTCGTTTCAGAGAGCAGAGTTTTTAGACTTAGGTGCAGAAGTCTCCAGAGTTTGGAGACTGAGGAATAGAAAAACTGTTACAGATAGCAGAGTTTGGAGACTGGGGTGTAAAAGGAATGTTACAGAGAGAACAGGTTAGAGACTGAGGTGCAGAAAGATAGATACAGAGAGCAGAGTTTTGAGACTGGTGTTCAGAAGGACTGTTATAGAGAACAGTGTTTGGAGACTGGGGTGCAGAATGATCGTGCAGAGAGCAGAGGTGTCAGACTGAGATGCAGAAGGACTGTTACAGAGAGCAGAGTTTGGAGACTGAGGTTCAGAAGGACTGTTATAAAAAAAAAGTGGTTGGAAATTGGGGTGCAGAAGGACTGAAACAGAGACCAGAGTTTGGAGACTGCGGTATAGAAAAACTGTAACAGAGAGCAGAGGTTGGAGACTGAGGTTCAGAATAATAGATACAGAGAGTAGAGGTTTGAGACTGGGTTTTAGACGGATCCTACAGAGTGCAGAGGTTGGAGAATGAAGTGCAGAAGGACTGTTACAGAGAGTAGAGGTTGGAGACTGAGGTGCAGAAGGACCGTTGCAGAGAACAGTTTGGAGACTGCGGTGCAGAAAGACTGTTGCAGAGAACACAGGTTAGAGACTGGGGTGCAGAAGGATCGTAGCAGAGAGCAGAGTTTTCAGACTGAGGTGCAGAAAGACTAATCTACAGAGCAGATGTTGGAGACTGGGATTCATAATGACTGTGGCAGAGAGCAGAGTTTGGAGACTTGTGTGCATATGGACTGTTCCAGAGAGTAGATGTTGGAGACTGGGGTGCAGAAAGCCTGTTAGAAAGAGAAGAGTTTGGAGAAGCGGTGCAGAGGGACTGTTACAGAGAGCAGAGTTTGGAGATTGGTTTCCAAAAGGATATTACAGAGAGTAGAGTTTGGAGACTGAGATGAACAATAACTGATACAAAGAGTTGAGTTTGAAGACTGACCTGCAGAAGGACAATTGCAGAGAGCAGAGGTTGAAGACTGATGTGCAGAAGGACTGTTAAAGAGAGCAGAGGTTGGAGACTGAGGTGCAGAAGGACTGATACAGAATGCAGAGTTTTAAGACTGGGTTGCAGAAAGACCATTACAGAGAGCAGAGTTTGGCGAATGTGGTGCCGAAAGAACGTTGAATATAGCAGAGGTTGGAGACTGGGGTGCAGAAGGATCTTACAGAGAGCAGAGGTTGGAGACTGGGATGCAGAAGGACTGTTGTAGAGAGCAGACGTTGGAGACTGGGGTGCAGAAGGATTGTTGCAGAGAGCAGTGGTTGGAGACTGGGTTGAAAAACGACTGTTGCAGAGAGCAAGGATAGAGACTGAGGTTAAGAAGGACTCTTACAGAGAGCAGAGGTTGGAGACTGGCGTGCAGGACTGATACAGAAAGCAGAGTTTGGAGACTGGGGTGCAAAAAGACCGTTACAGAGAGCAGAGATTGGAGATTGGGGTACAAAAGGATTTTACAGAGAGCAGACATTAGAGACTGGGGAGCAGAAGGACTGTTGCAAGAACATAAGTTTAAGACAGGGTTGCAGAAGGACCATTGCAGAGAACAGAGGTAGGAGACTGAGGTGCAGAAGGATTGTAACAGAGAGCAGAGTTTGGAAACTTCGGTGCAGAAGAACTGTTACAGAGAGTAGACTTTGGAGACTGGGGTACAGAAGCATATTACAGCGAGCAGAGTTTGGAGACTGGGGTTAAGAAGGTCTGCTGCAGAGAGCACAATTTGGAGACTGGGGTGTAAAAGGATTGTTACAGAGAGCAGAGGTTGGATACTGGGGTGCAGAAGGACTTGTACATAGAGCAGAAGTTGGAGATTTGGGTGAAGAAGGAACTGTTGCAGAGAGCAGAGGTTGGAGACTGAGATGCAGAAGGACTGTTATAGAGAGCAAAGGATTGAGACAGAAGTGCAGAAGAAATGATTCAAGAAGCACATGTTGAATACTGGGGTACAGGAGGACCATTAGAGAGAGCAGAGTTTGGAGTGTTTAGTACAGAAGGACTCTTACAAAGAGCAGAGGTTGGAGACTGGGGTGCAGAAGGACTGTTGCAGAGAGTAGATGATGGAGACTGGGGTCCAGAAAAACTGTAGCAGAAAGCAGACGTTAGAGACTAAGGTGCAGAAGGACAATTACACAGAGCAGAGGGTGGAGACTGGAGTACAGAAGGACTGATACAGAAAACAGAGTTTGGAGATTCGGGTGCAGATTTAACTTTACAGAGAGCAGAGTTTCGAGAATGCAGTACAGAAGGACTTTTACAGAGAGCAGAGTTTGGAGACTGGGGTGGAGAATGACTGTTGCAGATAACAGATGTTAAAGACTGGGGTGCAGAAGGAATGTTGTGGAGAGCAGAGGATGGAGACTGGGGTGCGCAAGGTCTGTTGCAGAGAGCAGAGGTTGCAGACTGAGTTGCAGAAGGACTCTTACAGACAGCAGAGTTTGGAGACTGTGGTGCAAAACGACTGATACAGAAAGCAGAGGTTGGATACTGGGGTGCATTAGGACCCTTACGGAGAACAGAGGTTGGAGACTGCGGTACAGAAGAACTGATACCGAGGGAAAAGGTTGGAGACTGGGGTGCAGAAAAACTGATGTAGAGAACAGAAGTTGGAGACTGCGGTGCAGACGGATCATTGGGTCGAGCAGTGTATGGAGACTGGGGTATAGAAGGACTCTTGCAGAGAGCAGAGGTTGGTGACTGGAGTGTAGAAGGATTGTTGCAGAGAACAGACGTTGGAGACTGGGGTGCAAAAGTATCGTTTGGGCGAGCAGAGTATGGAGACTGGGGTGTAGAAGAACTGTTACAGAGAGCAGAGGTTGGAGACTGGGTTTTCGAAGGACTGTTTCAGAGAGAAGATGTTTGAGACTTGGGCTCAGAAGTACTGTTGCATAGAGCAGAGATTGGAGACTGAGGTACAGAAAAACTGTTACAGAGAGTAGAGGTTGGAGACTGGGGTGCAGATGGATTATTGCAGAGAGCAGAGTTTTCAGACTGAGGTACAAAAGAACTGTTTCAGAGAGCAGATGTTGGAGCCTGGGGTTCACAAGGACTGTTGCAGCGAGCAGAAGTTTGAGACTGGGGTGCCAAAGGATCTTTGCAGAGAGAAGAGGTTGGACACTGAGGTGCAGAAGGATTGTTGCGGAGAGCAGAGGTTCGAGACTGGAGTGCAGAAGGATCATTACAGAGAGCAGAGTTTGGAGACTGGGGTGCAGAAGGAATGTTGCAGTGAGCAGAGGTTGGAGACATGGGTGCAAAAGGACTGTTGCAGAAAGCAGAGGTTGGAGACTGGGGTGCAGAAGGACTGTTGCAGAGAGCAGAGGTTAAAGACTGGGGTGCAGAAGGACAGTTACCGATATCAGACTTTGAAGACTGGGGTGCAGATGGACTGATACAGAGAGCAGAGGTTGGAGACTGGAGTGCAGAAGGCCTGTTACAGAGAGCACAATTTGTAGACTGGGGTGATGAAGAACTGTTATAGAGAGCAGAGTTTGTAGACTGGGGTGCAGAAGGATCTTACAGAGAGCAGAGTTTGGAGACTGAGGTGCAGAAGCACTGTTACATAGAGTAGAAAGTTGGAGACTGAGGTGCAGAAGGATCGTTGGAGAGAGCAGAGGTTGGAGACTGAGGTGCAGAAGGATTGTTACAGAGAGCAGAGGTTGGAGACAGGGGTGCAGAAGTACTGATGCAGAGAGCAGAGGTTTTAGCCTGGGATGTACAAGGTCTGTTGCAGAGAGTAGAGGTTAGAGATTAAGGTCCAGAAGGATTGTAGCAGAGAGCAGACTTTGGAGACTAAGGTGCAGAAGGACACAGAGCAGAGATTAGAGACTTCATTGCAGAAGGACTGACACAGAAAGCAGAGGCTGGAGACTTTGCTGCAGAAGTACCCTTAAAGAAAGCAGAGGTTGGAGAATGCAGTACAGAAGGACTGTTACAGAGAGCAAAATTTGGAGACTTGGGTGCAGAATGACTGTTTCAGAGAGCAGATGTTGGAGACTGGGGTGCAAAAGGACTGTTGAAGAGAACAGAGGATGGAGACTGGGGTGCAGGAGAAGTGTTGCAGAAAGCAGAGGTTGCAGACTGAGTTGCAGAAGGACGGTTACAGAGGGCAGAGTTTGGAGACTGTGGTTAAAAACGACTAATACAGAAAGCAGAGGTTGAATACTGGGGTGAATAAGGACCCTTACGGAGATCAGAAGTTGGAGACTGTGGTACAGAAAGACTGTTACAGAGAGCAGAGGTTTGAGTTTGGGTTGCAGAAGAACCGATGTAGAGAACAGAGTTTGGAGACTGGGGTGCAGAAGGACCGTTGGGGCGATCAGAGTATGGAGACTTGGGTGTAGAAGGACTGTTGAAGAGAGAAGTGATTGGAGACTGAGTTACAAAAGGACTGTTAGAGAGAGCAGAGTTTTGAGACTGGGTTACAGATGGATTATTGCAGAGAGCAGAGTTTTCAGACTGAGGTAAAGAAGAACTGTTGCAGGAAGCAGATGTTGAAGACTGGGGTTCACAAGGACTGTTGCAGCTAGCAGAGGTTTCAGATTGGGATGCAGAAGGCCTGTTACAGAGAGCAGAGGTCGGAGACTGGGGTGCAGAAGAACTGTTACAGAGAGCAGAGTTTGCAGACTGGGTTTCAGAAGGGTCTTACAGAAAAAAGAGGTAGGAAACAGACCTTCAGAAAGACTGTTACAGAGAGCAGAGTTTGGAGAATGGGGTGCAGAGGGATTGTTGCAGAGAGCAGATTTTTCAGACTGAGGTACGAAATAACTGTTGCAGAGACCAGATGTTTGAGACTGGGGTGCAAAAGGATCATTGCAGAGAGCAGAGGTTGGAGACTGTGTTGCAGATGGACTGATACAGAGAGCAGAGGTTGGAGACTGGGATGCAGAAGGCCTGTTACAGAGCAGAGTTTGGATACTGGGGTGCAGAAGGATCTTACAGAGAGCAGAGTTTTGAGACTGAGGTGCAGAAGCACTGTTACAAAGAGTAAAGTTTGGAGACTGAGGTGCAGAAGGACCCTTGCAAAGAGAAGAGGTTGGAGACTGAGGTGCAGAAAGATTGTTACAGAGAAAAGAGGTTGGAGATCGGGGTGCAGAAAAACTTTTGCTGAGAGCAGAGGTTTTAGACTGGGGTGTAAAAGGACTGTTGCAGAAAGTAGAGGTTGGAGATTTGGGTCCAGAAGGACTGTTACAGAGAGCACAGTTTGGAGACTGGGGTGGAGAAAGACTGTTGCAGAGAGCAGATGCTGGAGACTGGGGTTCAAAAGGAAAGTTGCAGAGAGCAGAGGATGGAGACTGGGGTGCAGAAGTATCCTTGGGGTGAGCAGAGTATGGAGAATGGGGTGTAGAAAAACTGTTACAGAGAGCAGAGTTAGGAGACTAGGGTTTAGAAAGACTTTTTCAGAGAGCAGACTTTGGAGACTTGGGTGAAGAAGTATTGTTGCATAGAGCAGAGGATGGAGACTCAGATGCAGAAGACTGTTACAGAAAGCAGATTTTGAAGACTGGGGTGCAGAATAAGTGTTACAGAGAGAAGACTTTGGAGACTGGGGTGCAGCAGGATCGTTGCAGAGAGCAGAGTTTGGAGACTGGGGTTCAGAAAAATTGTTAGAGAGAGCAGAGATTGGAGACTGTGGTGCAGAAGGACTTTTACTGAGAGCACAAGTTGGAGACTGAGGTGCAAAGAAACTGTTGCAGAGAGCAAAGTTAGGAGACTGGGGTGCAGAAGGAGTGTTGCAGAGAGCAGATGTTGGAGACTGAGGTGCAGAAGTACCATTACAGAGAGAAGAAGTTGGAGACTGAGGTACAGAGCAGTGTTACAGAGAGCAGAGGTTGGAGACAGGTGTGTAGAAAGATCTTACAGGGAGCATAGGTTGGAGACTGGAGTGCAGAAGGACTGTTGCTGATTGCAGTGGTTCGAGACTGGGGTGGAGAAGGATCATTGAAGAGAGAAGAGTTTGGAGACTGGGAGCAAAAGGCCTGTTACATACAGCAGAGGTTGGAGACTGGGGTGAAGAAGCCCTTTTACAGAGAGGAGTTCTTGGAGACTGGGGTTCAGAAGGACAGTTACAGAAATCATAGTTTGGAGACTGGGTTGCAAAAGAATCTTACTGAGAGCAGAGGTTAGAGAATGAGGTACAGAAGGACTGTTAGAGAGAGCAGAGTTTGGAGAGTGAGGTGCAGAAGGATCGTTGGAGAGAGAATGCAGTGTAGAAAAACTGATACAGAAAACAGAGTTTTAAGACTGGGGTGCAGAAGGCCCTTACAGAGAACAGAGGTTGGAGACTGAAAGACTCTTACAGAGAGCAGACGTTGGAGACTGGCGTGCAGAATGACTGTTGTAGAGAAAAGAGGTTAGAGACTGGTTTACAGAAGGACCATTGCACAAAGTAGAGGTTAGAGACTGGGTTTCAGAAGGATCATACAGAGAGCAGGGTTATAAAACTGAGGTGTAGAAGGACTGTGGCAGAGAGAAGAGGTTGTAGATTGGGGTGCTTAAGGACTGTAGCAGAGAGCAGAGGTTAGAGTATGAGGTGCAAAAAGACTATTACAGAGAGCACAGGTTGGAGACTGGGGTGCAGAAAACTGATACAGAAAGCAGAGTTTGGAGACTGGGGTGCAGAAGGCCCCTTATAGAGAGCAGAGGTTGGAGACTGAGGTGGAGAAGGACTGTTGCAGAGAGCAGAGGATGGAGACTAGGGTGCAGAAGGACTCTTTCAGAGAGCAGAGTTTTAATACTGGTTGCAGAAGGACTGTTTCAGAGAGCAGAGGTTCCAGACTGAGGTGCAGAATGACGGTTACAGAGAGCAGAGTTTGGACACTTTGGTGCAGAAGGACTGATATAAAAAGTAGAGGTGGGAGACTTTGTTGCAAAAGAACCTTTCCAGAGAACAGAGGTTGGAGACTGCAGTACAGAAGGACTGTTGTAGAGAACAAGCTTGGAGACTGGGGTGAAGAGGTACCAATGCAGGGAGCAGAGGTTGGAGACTGGGGTGCAGAAAGAATGTTACAGAGAGGACAGGTTGGAGATGAGGTGTAGAAGGAGTGTTACAGAGAGCAGAGTTTGGAGACTGAGGTGGAGAAGGACTGTTACAGAAATCAGAGTTTGGAAATTGGGGTGTAGAAAGACCCTTACAGAGAGCAGTGTTTGGAGACTTCGGTACAGAAGGACTGTTACACAAAGCAGATATCAGAGACTGCGAAGCAGCAGGACTGTTGCAGACGACAGAAGTTGGATACTGGGGTGGAGAAGGAATGTTACAGAGAGCAGAATTTGGAAAATGGAGTGCAGAAGGATCTTACAGAGAGCAGAGTCTGGAGACTGTGGTGCAGAAGGTCTGTTGCACAGAGCAGAAGTTGGAGACTGGGGTCCAGAAAGATCGTTGCAGAGAGCAGATTTTAGAGACTGAGGTGAAGATGGACTGTTAAAGAGAGAAGAGTTTGGAGACTGAGGTGCAGAAGGACAGTTACAGAGAGCAGATTTTGGAGACTGGTATGCAGAAGGACTGTTATAGAGAGCTGAGGTTGGAGACTGGGGTTCAGATGGATCTTACAGAGAGCAGAATTTGGAGACTGGGTTGCAAAAGGAACGTTGCAGAGAGCAGATGTTGGAGACTGGGATGGAGAAGAATCGTTGCAGAGAGAAGATGTTGGAGACTGGAGTGCATAAGGATCTTACAGAGAGCAGAGGTTCGTGACTAGGGTGCAGAAGGACTGTTGCCGAGAGCAGAGGTTGGAAACTGGGGTGGAGATAAATCATTGCAGAGAGAAGAGGTTGGAGACTGGGGTTCTCAAGGCCTGTTACAAAGAGCAGATTCGACACTGGGTTGCAAATATCCTGTTATAGAGAGAAGAGGTTGGAAACTATTCTGCAGAAGGACTTTTACAGAGAGCAGAATTTGGAGACTGTGTTGCAGAAGGGTCTTACAGAGAGCAGAGGTAGGAGACTGAGGTGCAGAAGGATCGTTGCAGAGAGCAGAGTTTTTAGACTGAGTTTCTGAAGGACGGTTGCAGAGAGCAGATGTTGAAGACTGGTGTAAAGAAGGACTGTTACAGAGAGCAGAGTTTAGAGACTGGGTTGGAGAAGGGTCTTACAGAGAGCAGAGGTAGTAGACTGAGGTGCAGAAGGATCATTGCAGAGAGAAGAGTTTTTAAACTGAGTTGCTGAAGGACTCTTGCAGAGAGCAGATGTTGGAGACTGAGGTGCAGAAAGATTGTTACAGAGAACAGAGGTTGGAGACTGGGGTGAAGAAGGATCGGTGCAGAGAGCACAGGTTGAAGACTGGTGTGCAGAATAACTCTTACAGAGAGCAGAGTGTGGAGACTGGGTTGGAGAAGGATCTCACAGAGAGAAGAGGTTAAAGAATCAGGTGCAGAAAGACTGTTACAGAGAGTAGATGTTGGAGACTGATGTGCAGAAGTAACGTTGCAGAGTACAGAGTTTGAAGACTGAGGTGCAGAAGGATTGTTACAGAGAGCAGAGGTTGGACACTGGGGTGCAGAAGGACTGTTGCAGATAGCAGACTTTGGAGACTGGGGTGCAGAAGGACTGTAATAGAGAGCAGAGGTTGGAGACTGGGGTGCAGAAGGAGTGATACAGAAAGTAGAGATTTGAATCTGGGGTGCAGAAAGACCTTTACAGAGAGCAGAGGTTGGATTCTGAAGTACAGCAGGACTGTGACAGAGAGCAGAGTTTATAAACTGGTTAGTTTCAGACAGCAGACTTTTCAGACTTTTTGCAAAAGGACTGTTGCAGAGACCAGATATTGGGGTGGAGAAGCACTGTAAAAGAGAGCTTATGTTGGTAACTAGGGTGCCAAAAGAGTGTTGCAGACAGCAGAGTTTTGAGACTGGGTTGCAGAAAAACTGTTGCAGAGAGCAGAGGTTGGAGACTGGGGTGCATAAGGACTGTTACAGGGAGCAGAGGTTGGAGAGAGCGGTGCAGAAGGATCTTACAGTGAGCAGAATTTGGAGACTGAGCTGCAGAAGGACTGTTGTAGAGATCAGAGGTTGGAGACTGGGGTGCAGTAGGATAATTGCAGAGAGCAGAGGTTAAAGACTGGGGTGCAGAAGCATCGTTGCAGAGTACAGAGCTTAGAGACTTGTGTGCAGAAGGCCTGTTACAGAGAGGAGAGTTTGGAGACTGGGGTGCAGAAGAACTAGTACAGAGAGCAGATTTTGAAGACTGGGTTGCTGAAGGATCTTACAGAGAGCAAAGGTTGGAGACTAAGGTGCAGGTGGACTGTTACAGAGAGCAGTGGTGGGAGACTTAGGTTCAGAAGGATCGTGGAGAGCAGCGGATTCAGACTGCGGTGCAGAAGAACTGTTACAGAAAGCAGAAGTTGTAAATTGGGGTGCAGAATGACCGTTACAGAGAGCAGAGGTTGGAGACTACGGTATAGAAGGACTGTTACAGGGAGAAGAGTTGGAAGACTTGGGTCCTGAAGGACTGTTATAGAAAGCACAGGTTAGAGACTGAGGTGAAGATGGATAGACACAGAGAGCAGAGGTTGGAGACTGGGGTTCAGAAGGACTGATATAGAAAGCAGAGGTTGGAGACTGGGGTGCAGAAAGACCTTTACAAAGAGCAGAGTTTGGTGAATGCGGTACAGAAGGACTGTTACAGAGAGCAGATATTGGAGACTGGGGAGCAGAAGGACTGTTGCAGATGACAGAGTTTGGAGACTGGGGTTCCGCAGGACCCTTGCAGAAAGCCGAGGTTGCCAACTAGGGTGGAGAAGGAATTTTAGAAAGAGCAGAGTATGGAAACTGGAGTGCAGAAAGGTCTTACAGAGAGCAGAGGTTGGAGACTGTGGTGCAGAAGGACTGTTGCAGAGAGCAGACTTTGGAGACTGGGGTGCAGAAAGATCATTGCAGAGAGCAGAGTTTGCAGCCTGGGATGCAGAAGGCTGTTGCAGAGAGCAAAGGTTGGATACTAAGGTGCAGAAAAACTGTTACAGAGAGCAGATGTTGGAGACTGGGGTTCAGATGGATCTTAGAGAGAGCAGAGGTCAGAGACTGAGGTGCAGAAGGATTTTAACAGACAGCAGAGGTAGGAGACTGGGGTGTAGGAGGTTCGTTTCAGACAGCAGATTTTTCAGACTGTGGTGCAAAAGGACTGTTGCAGAGACCAGATGTTGGAGAGTGGGGTGTAGAAGGACTGTTGCAGAGAGCAGAGGTTGGAGACTGGGGTTAACAATGATTGTTGCAGAGAGAAGAGATTGAAGACTGTTGTGCAGAAGAAATGTTAAAGAGAGCAGAGTTGGGAGACTGGGTTGGCGAAGAATCCCACAGAGAGCAGAGGTTGGAGACTGAAGTGATGAAGTACTGTTACTGAGAGTATTGGTTGGAGACTGAGGTGCAGAAGGACCTTTGCAGAGAACAGAGTTTGCAGACTGAGGTGCAGAAAGATTGTTACAGAGAGCAGAGTTTGGATACTGGGGTGCAGAAGGATTGTTGCAGAGAGCAGAGATTGGAGACTGAAGTGCAGAAGGACTGTTTCAGAGAGCAGATGTTGGAGACTGGGGTGCAGAAGGCCTGTTACAGAAAGCAGAGACTCTAGTATCGGGTGCAGAAAGAACGTTACAGAGAGTAGAGGTTGGAGAATGCAGTACAGAAGGACTGTTGCAGAGAGCAGAATTTAGAGACTGGGGTGCAGAAGGATTGTTGCAGAGAGCAGAGGTTGGAGACTGAGGTGCAGAAGTCCCGTTACATAGAACAGAGGTTAAATACTGAGGTGCAGAAGGATCGCTGCAAATAGCAGATCTTGGAGACAGGGGTGCAGAAAGATCTTACAGAGTGCAGAAGTTGGAGACTGGGTTGCAGAAGTATTTTACAGAGAGCAGGGTTGGGAGAATGAGTTGCAGAAGGAATGCTACAGGCACAAGAGGTAGGAGACTGGATTGTAGAAAGTTCGTTGAAGACAGCAGAGTTTTCAGACTGAAGTGCAGAAGGACTGTTGCAAAGAGCAGTTGTTGGAGACTGGGGTGCAGAAGGACTGTTGCAGAGAGCACAGGTTGGAGACTGGGGTTAAGAAGGATTTTTGCAGAGAGCAGAGGTTGGAGACTGGTGTTCACAAGACTGTTACAGAGAGCAGATTTTGGAGACTGGGTTTTAGAAGGATACTACAGAGAGCAGAGGTTGGCGAGTGAAGTGCAGAACGACTGTTACAGAGAGTAGAGGTTGGAGACTGGGCTGCAGAAGGACTCTTTTAGAGAGCATTGGTTGGAGACTTGGGTGCAGAAGGACTGTTGCTGAGAGCAGAGGTTGGAGACTGAGGTACAGAAGTCCTGTTACACAGAGAAGAGTTTGGAGCCTTGGATGCAGACGGACTGTTGCAGAGAGCAGAGGTTGCATACTGGGGTTAAGATGGATCTTACAGAAAGAAGAATATGGAGACTGAAGTGCAGAAGGACTGTTGCGGAGATCAGAGGTAGTAGACTGGGGTGCAGTCGGATTATTGCAGAAAGCAGAGGTTGGAGAATGGGGTGCAGAAAGATCGATGCACAGTGCAGATTTTGGAGACTGGGGTGCAGAAGGCCTGCTACAGAGAGAAAAGTTTGGAGACTGGCGTGCAGAAGGCCTGTTATAGAGAGGAGGGTTTGAAGATTGGGGTGCAGAAGGACTGTTATAAAGAGCAGAGTTTGGAGACTTGGTTGCTGAAGAATTTTACATAGAGCAGAGTTTGGAGACTAAGAGCAGGCCGACTCTTACAGAGAGCAGTGTTTGGAGACTGGGGTGCAAAAGGATCGTGCAGAGAGCAGAGGTGTCAAACTGAGGTGCAGAAGGACTGTTACAGAGAGCAGAGGTTGGAGCCTGAGGTGTAGAAGGACTGTTATAGAGAGAAGAGTTTGGAGACTGAGGTACAGAAGGATTGTTACAGAAAGAAGTGGTTGGATATTGGGGTGCAGAATGACCGTAACAAACCAGAGTTTGGAGACTGCGGTATAGAAAAACTGTAACAGAGAGTAGAGGTTGAAGACTGAGGTGCAGAATAATAGACAAAGAGAGCAGAGGTTTGAGACTGGGTTTTGGAAGGATGTACAGAGAGCAGAGGTTGGAGAGTGAAGTGCAGAAGGACTGTTACAGAGAGTAGAGGTTGGAGACTGAGGTGCAGAAGGACCGCTGCAGAGATCAGAGGTTGGAGACTGGGGTGCAGTAGGATCATTGCAGAGAGCAGAGGTTGGAGATTGGGATGCAGAAGGATCGTTGCAGAAAGCAGAGTTTGGAGACTGGGGTGCAAAAGGCCTGCTAAAGAGAGCAGAGTTTGGAGACTGGCGTGCAGAAGGCCTGATACAGAGAGGAGAGGTTGGAGACTGGGGTGCAAAAGGACTGTTATAGAGAGCAGAGTTTGGAGACTGGGTTGCTGAAGGATCTTACAGAGAACAGAGGTTAGAGACTGATGTGCAGGTGTACTGTTACAGAGAGCAGTGTTTGGAGACTGGGGTGCAGAAGGATCATGCAGAGAGCAGAGGTTTCAGTCTGAGGTGCAGAAGGACTGTTACAGAGAGCAGAGTTTGGAGACTGAGGTGTAGAAGGACTGTTACAGGAAGCAGAGGTTGGAAATTGGCGTTCAGAAGGACCGTTAAAGATAGCAGAATTTGGAGAATGCGGTTTAGGACTGTTATTGAGAATAGAAGTTGGAGACTGGAATGCAGAAGGACTCTTACAGAGAGCACAAGTTGGAGACTGAGGTGCAGAAGGATGGATACAGAGAACAGAGTTTGGAGACTGGGGTTCAGACAGGCTGATACAGAAAGCAGAGTTTGAAGACAGGGGTGTAGAAGAACCAAAACAGAGAGCAGATTTTGGACACTGCGGTACAGAAGGATTGTTTTCACAGAGCACATCTCGGAGACTAGGGAGCAGAAAGACTGTTGCAGAGAGAATAGTTTAGAGAATGAGGGGCAGAAGGACTGTTACACAGAGCAGTGTTTAGAGACTGGGGTGCAGAAGGACTGTTACAGAGAGCAGAGTTTGGAGACTGTGGTGCAGAAGGACTGTTACTGAGAGCAGAGTTTGGAGTCTGGGTTCAGATTTATCTTACTGAGAGCAGAGTTTGGAGACTGGGGTGCAAAAGGACAGTTACACAGAGCAGAGGTTTGAGACTGGGTTGCAGAAGTCCTGTTACAGAGATCAGAGGTTGGAGATTGTATTGCAGAAAGACTGTCACAGAGTGCAGAGTTTAAAGACTGGGTTGCAGAAGGATCAAACAGATGGCAGAGTTGGGAGACTGAGGTTCAGAAGGACTGTTACAGAGAGCAGAGTTAGGAGACTGGGGTGTAGAAGGGTCGTTACAGAGAGCAGAGTTTTCAGACTGAGGTGCAGAAGTACTGTAGCAGAGAGCAGATGTTAGAGACTAGCGTGCAGAAGGACTGTTGCAGAGAGCAGATGTTGGTAACTAGGGTCCAGAAAGACTATTGTAGAAAACAGAGGTTGGAGACTGGGGTGCAGAAGGACTGTTGCAGAGAGCTAAGTTTGGAGACTGAGGTGCGGAAGTCCTGTTACAGAGAGCAGAGTTAGGAGACTCAGGTGCAGAATGACAGTTTCAGAGAGCAGAGGTTAAATACAGGGGTGCCTAAGGATCTTACAGAGAGCAGAATTTGGAGACAGAGTTGCAGAAGGACTGTTGCAGAGATCAGAGGTTGGAGACTGAGGTGCAGAAGGACTCTTACAGAAAGCAGAGGTTGGAAACTGGGGTACAGAAGGACTGATACAGAAAGCAGAGATTGAAGTCTGGGGTGCAGAAAGACCGTTACAGAGATCAGATGTTGGATACTGCAGTACAGGAGGACTGTTACAGAGAGCAGTGTTTGAAGACTGGGGTGCAGAAGTACTGTAGCAGAGAGCAGATGTTGGTAACTAGGGTGCAGAAGGACTAATGCAGAGAGCAGAGTTTGGAGACTGGGGTGCAGAGTTACTTTTGTTGAGAGCAGAGGTTGGAGACTGGGGTGCAGAAAGACTGTTACAGAGAGCAGAGTTTGGAGACAGGGGTGCAGAAAGATCTTACAGAGAGCAGAATTTGGAGACTGAGGTGCAGAAGGACTGTTGCAGAGATCAGAGGTTGGAGACTGGGGTGCAGTAGGATCATTGCAGAGAGCAAAGGTTGGAGACTGGGGTGCAGAAGGATCGTTGCAGAGAGCAGAGGATGGATAGTGGGGTGCAGAAGACCTGCTATAAAGAGCAGAGTTTTGAGACTGGAGTGCAGACAGCCTGGTACAGAGAGGAAAGGTTGGAGACTGGGGTGCAGAAAAACTGTTACAGAGAGCAGAGTTTGGAGACTGGTTTGCTGAAGGAACTTACAGAGAGCAGATTTTGGAGACTGAGGTGCAGGTGGACTGTTACAGAGAGCAGTGTTTGGAGACTGGGGTGCAGAAGATTAATGGAGAGCAAAGGTTTCAGACTGAGGTTCAGAAGTACTGTTACAGAGAGAAGAGGTTGGAGACTGAGGTGTAGAAGGACTGTTACAGAGAGCAGAGTTTAGAAACTGACGTGCAGAAGGACTGTTACAGAAAGCACAGGTTGAAGACTGAGGTGCAGAAGGATAAATACAAAGAGCAGAGGTTGGAGACTCGGGTTCAGACGAACTGACTCTAAAAGCAGAGGTTGAAGACTGGGTTGCAGAAGGATGATTAGAGAGAGCAGAGGTTGGAAACTGCTGTACATAAGGTCTGTTACAGAGAGCAGATCTCGGAGACTGGGGAGCAGAATGACTGTTGCAGAGGACAGAGGTTTGAGACTGGGGTGGAGAAGAAATTTTACAGAGAGCAGAGTTTGAAAACTGGAGTGCAGAAGGATTTTATAGAGAGCAGAGTTTGGAGACTGTATTGACAAAGGACTGTTGCAGAGAGCAGACATTGGGGACTGGGGTCCAGAAGGTTCGTTGCAGAGAGCAGAGTTTGGAGACTGGGGTGCAGAAGGACTATTGCAGAGAGCAGATGTTGGAGTCTGGCGTGGAGAAGGACTGTTGCAAACAGCAGATTTTAGAGACTGGGGTGCAAAAGGATTGTTACAGAGAGTAGGGTTTGAAGACTGAGGTGCGGAAGGACTGTTACAGAGATCAGCGTTTGGAGACTGGGGTGCAGAAGGACTGTTACAGAGAGCAGCAGTTGGAGACTGGGGTGCAGAAGGACTGTTACAGAGAGCAGGGGTCGGAGACTGCGGTTCAGATGGATGTTACAGAGAGCAGAGTTTTCTGACTGGGTTGCAAAAGGAGAGTTGCAGAAAGCAGATGTTGGAGACTTGGGTGTAGAAGAATCCTTGCAGAGAGAAGAGGTTGGAGACGGGGGTGCAAAAGGCCTATTACAGAGAGCAGAGGTTGGAGACTGAGGTGCAGAAGGACTGTTTCAGAGATAAAAGTTTTGAGACTGGGGTTTAGTTGGATCATTGCAGAGAGCAGAGGTTGGAGACAGGCGTGGAGAATGATCGTTGCATAAAGCAGAGTTTGGAGACTGGCGTGCAGAAGGCCTGTTACAGAGAGGAGAGGTTAAAGACTGGGGTGCAGAAGGACTGTTATAGAGAGCAATGTTTGGAGACTGGGTAGCTGAAGGATCTAACAGAGAGCAGTGGTTGGAGACTGAGATGCAGGTGGACTGTTACAGAAAGCAGGGGTTGTATACTGGGGTGCAGAAGAATCGTGGTGAGCAGAGGTTTCAGACTGAGGTAAAGGTGGACTTTTACACAGAGAAGTGGTTGGAGACTGGGGTGTAGAAGGACTGTTACAGAGAGGAGATTTTGGAGACTCAGGTGCAGAAAAACTGTTACAGGAAGCAGAGTTTGGAAATTAAGGTGGAGAAGAATCGTTGCAGAGAGAATAGGTTGGAGAATGGGGTGCAGAAGTCCTGTTTCAGAGAGCAGAGATTGAACTGGCTTTCAGAAGTCCTTTTACAGAGAGCAGAGTTTGGGGACTGTTGTGCAGAAGGACTGTTACAGAGTACAAAGTTTAAAGACTGGGTTTTAGAAGGATCTTACCGAGAGCAGAGTTAGGAGAATGAGGTGCAAAGGATTGTTACAGAGAGCAGAAGTAGGAGACTGGGGTGCAGAAGGGTCTTTGCAGAGAGCAGAGTTTTAAGACTGAGGGGCAGAAGGAGTGTTGCAGAGAGTAGATGTTGGAGACTATGGTGCAGAAGGACTGTTGCAGACAGCATAGGTTGGAGACTTTGGTGAAGTAGGATCGTTGCAGAGAGTAGAGGTTGGAGACTGGTGTGCAGAAGCACTATTACAAAGAGCAGAGTTTGGAGACTGGGTTGCAGAAGAATCTTAGATAAAGCAGAGGTTGCAGACTGAGGTGCAGAAGGACTGTTACAGAGAGTAGAGGTTGGAGACTGATTTGCAGAAAGACCCTTGCAGAGAACAGAGTTTGGAGACTGAGGGGCAGAAGAATTGTTACAGAGATCAGAGGTTGGAGACTCTTGTGCAGAAGGACTCTGCAGAGAGCAGACGTTGGAGACTGGGGTCAAGAAGGATCATTGTAGGAAGCAGAGTTTGGAAACTGCAGTGTAGAAGTACTGTTGCATAAAGCAGATGTTGAAGCTGGGGTGAAGATTGACTTTTGCAGAAAGCAGAGTTTTGAGAATGTGGTGAAGAAGGACTGTTTAAGAGAGCAGAGGTTGGAGACTGAGGTTCAGAAGGACTGTTACAGAGAGTAGAGGTTGGATACTGGGGTGCAGAAAAACTTTTACAGAGATCAGAGGTAGGAGAGTGGGGTTCAGATGGATCTTACAGAGCCAGAGGTTGGAGACTGTGGTGCAAAAGGACTGTTGCAGAGAGCAGAGGTTGGAGACTTTTATGGAGAAGAATCGTTGCAAAGAGAAGATTTTGGAGACTCGGGTGCAGAATGCCAGTTACAGAGAGCAGATTGTTGAGAATGGGTTGCACAAGTCCTGTTACAGAGAGCAGAGGTTGGAGATTGTTTTTTAGAAGGCCAGTTGCATAGTGCATACTTTAAAAACTGGGTTGCAGAAGTATTTTACAGAGACCAGAGTTGGGAGAATGAGGTGCAGATGGACTGTTACAGGCAGCAGAGGTAGGAGACTGGGGTGCAGAAAGTTCGTTGAAGACAGCAGAGTTTTCAGACTGAGGTGAAGAAAGACTGTTTCAGAGAGCAGTTGTTGGGGACTGGGGTGCAGAAAGACTGTTGCAGAGAGCAGAGGTTTGAGACTGGGGTTAAGAGGGATGGTTGCAGAGAGCAGAGGTTGGAGACTGGTGTGCAGAAGAACTGTTAAAGAGAGCAGATATTGGAGACTGGGTTTTAGAAGGATACAACAGAGAGCAGAAGTTAGCGAGTGAAGTACAAGACGACTGTTACAGAGAGTAGAGGATGGAGACTGGGGTGCAGAAGGACTGTTGAAGAGAGCAGAGCTTGAAGACTGGGCTGTAGAAGGACTGTTTTAGAAAGCAGTGGTTGAAGACTGGGTTGCAGAAGGAATGTTGCAGAGAGCAGAGGTTGGAGACTGAGGTATGGAAGTCCTGTTACAGAGAGAAGAGGTTGGAGCCTTAGATTCAGAAGGACTGTTGCAGAGAGCAGAGGTTGGATACAGGGGTGAAGATGGTTCTTACAGAGAGAGGAATTTGGAGACTGAGGTGCAGAAGGACTGTTGCGGAGATCAGAGTTAGTAGACTGGGGTGCAGTAGGATCATTGCAGAGAGCAGAGGTTGGTGACTGGGGTGCAGAAGGCCTTTTGTAAAGAGGAGAAGTTGGAGACTTGGGTGCAGAAGGACTGTTATAGAGAGCAGAGTTTGGAGACTGGGTTGCTGAAGAATCTTACAGAGAGCAGTGTTTGGAGACTAGGTGCAGGTGGACTGTTATAAAGAGCAGTGTTTGAAGACTGGGGTGCAGAAGGGTCGTGCAGAGAGCAGAGGTGTCAGACTGAGGTGCAGAAGGACTGTTACAGAGAGCAGAGTTTGGAGACTGAGGTGCAGAAGGACTGTTACAGAAAGTATTGGAGGAAATTGGGGTTCAGAAAGACCGTAACAGAGACCAGAGTTTGGATACTGCGGTATAAAAAAACTGTAAGAGAGAGCAGAGGTTTGAGACTGGGTCTTAGAAGGATCTACAGAGAGCAGAGGTTGGAGAGTGAAGTGCAGAAGGACTGTTACAGAGAGGAGGGGTTGGAGACTTTGGTGCCGAAGGACTGTTATAGAGAGCAGATTTTGGAGACTGAGTTCCAGAAGGATCTTACAGAGAGCAGAGTTTGGAGACTGAGGTGTAGCTGGACTGTTACAGAGAGCAATGCTTAGAGACTGGGGTGCAGAAGGATCGTGCAGAGAGCAGAGGTGACATACTGAGGTGCAGATAGACTGTTACAGAGAGCAGACATTGGAGACTACGTTGCATAAGAATAGATACAGAGAGCAGAGGTTTGAGAATGGGTTTTAGAAGGATCCTACAGAAAGCAGAGGTTGGAGAGTGAAGTGCAGAAGGACTGTTACAGAGAGTAGAGTTTGGAGACTGAGGTGCAGAAGGCTTTTGACAGAGAGCAGAGTTTGGAGACTGGGGTGCAGAAGGACTGTTGTAGGGAGCAGAGGTTGGAAACTGGGTTGCAGAAGGACTGTTGCAGGAAGGAGAGGATAGAGAGTGGGCTTCAGAAGGAATGTTGCAGAGAGCACAGGTTGGAGACTGAGGTGCTGAAGGACTCTTAGAGAGAGCAGAAGTTGGAGACTGGGGTGCAGAAGGACTGTTGCAGAGAGCAGTGGTTGGAGACTGAGGTGCAAAATCCTGTTACATGGAGGAGAGGTTGGACACTGGGGTGCAGAAGGATCGTTGAAATAAGCAGAGCTTGGAGACAGGGGTGCAGAAGGATCTTACATAGAGTAGAAGTTTGAGACTGAGTTGCAGAAGGACTGTTGCAAAGATCAGATTTTAGAGACTGGGGTGGAGTAGGATCATTGTAGAGAGCAGAGTTTGGAGAGTGGGGTGCAGAATTATAGTTGGAGAGAACAGAGGTTGGAAACTGGGGTGCAGAAGGCCTGCTCCAGAGAGCAGAGTTTTGAGATTGGCGTGCAGAAGGCCTGTTACAGAGAGAAGAGTTTGGAGACTGGGGTGCAGAAGGACTGTTATAGAGAGCAGAGTTTGGAGACTGAGTTCCTGAAGGATCTTACAGAGAGCAGAGGTTGGAGACTGAAGTGCAGGTGGACAGTTAAAGAGAGCAATGGTTGGAGACTGGGGTGCAGAAGTTTCGTGCAGAGAGCAAAAGTGTCAGACTGAGGTGCAGATGGACTGTTACAGAGAGCAGAGGTTGTAGACTGAGGTGTATAAGGACTGTTACAGAGAGCAGAGTTTGGAGGCTGAGGTGCAGAAGGACTGTTACAGAAAGAAGTGGTTGGAAATTGGGGTGCAAAAGGACCGTAAGAAAGACCAGAGTTTGGAGACTGCGGTATTGAAAAACTGTAACAGAGAGCAGAGGTTGGAGACCGAGGTTTAGAAAGATAGATATAGAAAGCAGAGGTTTGAGACTATGGTTCAGAAGGACTGATACAGAAATCA
Source organism: Ictidomys tridecemlineatus (assembly GCF_052094955.1). Taxonomy (NCBI): domain Eukaryota; kingdom Metazoa; phylum Chordata; class Mammalia; order Rodentia; family Sciuridae; genus Ictidomys; species Ictidomys tridecemlineatus. The sequence continues at coordinate 76,503 of NW_027523353.1, forward strand.
GAGTTTGGAGACTGATGTGTAGAAGGACCGTTACAGAGAGTAGAGGTTGGAGAGTGTGGTACAGAAGGACTGTTACAGAGAGCAGATGTTGGAGACTGGGGAGCAGAAAGACTGTTGCAGAGGACAGAGGTTGGAGACTGGGGTGTTTTAGGACATTTGCAAAAAGCAGAGGTTAAAGAATGGGGTGGAGAAGAAATATTACAGAGAGCAGAGTTTGTATACTGGAGTACATAAGGATCTTACAGAGAGCAGAGGTTGGATACTTTGGTGCAGAAGGACTGTTGAAGACAGCAGAGGTTGGAGACTAGGGTGGTGAAGGACTGTTGCAGAGAGCAGAGTTTGGAGACTGGAGTGCAGAAGGACTGTTGCAGGGAGCAGAGGTTGGATACTGGGGTGCAGAAGGACTGTTGCAGAGAGCAGAAGATGGAGACTGATGTGCAGAAGTCTTGTTACATATAGCTGAGGTTGGAGACTGAGGGGCAGAAGGATTTTTACAGAGAGCAGAATTTGCAGACTGGGGTGCAGAAGGACTGTTGCAGAAAGAAGAGGATGGAGACTGGGGTGCAGAATGACTGTTGCAGAGAGCAGAGTTTTGCGACTGGGGTGCAGAAGGACTGTTGCAGGGAGCAGAGGTTGGATACTGGGGTGCAGAAGGACTGTTGCAGAGAGCAGAGGATGGAGACTGGGCTGCAGAAGGAATGTTGCAGAGAGCAGAGGTGGGAGACTGAGGTGCAGAAGGACTCTTGGAGAGAGCAGAAGTTGGAGACTGGGGTGCAGAAGGACTGTTGCAGAGAGCAGAGGATGGAGACTGAGGTGCAAAATCCAGTTACATAGAGCAGAGTTTGGACACTGGGGTGCAGAAGGATCGTTGAAATAGGCAGAGATAAGAGACAGGGGTGCAGAAGTATCATTGCAGAGAGCAGAGTTTGGATACTGAGGTGCAGAAGGATCGTTGCAGAGAGCAGAGGTTGGAGACTGGGTTGTAGAAGGCCTGCTACAGAGAGCAGAGTTTTGAGCCTGGTGTGCAGAAGTCCTGTTACATAGAGGACAGTTTGGAGACTGGGATGCAGAAGGACTGCTATAGAGAGCAGAGGTTGGAGACTGAGGTGTAGAAGCACTGTTACAGAGAGCAGAGTTTGGAGACTGAGGTGCAGAAGGACTGTTACAGAAAGCAGAGTTTGGAAATTGGGGTGCAGATGGACCGTTACAGAGACCAGAGGTTGGAGACTGCGGTATAGAAAAACTGTTACAGAGAGCAGAGTTTGGAGACTGGGGTGTAGAAAGAATGTTACAGAGAGCACAGGTTGGAGACTGAAGTGCAGAAGAATAGAGACAGAGAGCAGAGTTTTGAGACTGAGGTTCAAAAGGACTGATACAGAAAGCAGAGTTTGGAGACTGGGGTGCTGAAAGATTGTTACGGAGAGCAGAGGTTGGAGACTGGGCAGCACAATGACTGTTGCAGAGGACAGAGGTTGGAGACTGGGGTGCTGCAGGACACGTGCAAAAGGCAGAGGTTAAATAATGGGGTAGAGAAAAATTGTTATAGAGAGAAGAGTTTGGAAACTGGAGTGCAGAAAGATCTTACAGAAACCAGAGTTTGGAGACTGTCGTGCAGAAGGATTGTTACAGAGAGCAGAGTTTGGAGACTGGGGTCCAGAAGGATCGGTGCAGAGAGGAGAGTTTGGAGACTGGGGTGCAGAAGGACTGTTGCAGAGAGCAGAGTTCGGAGACAGATGTGCAAAAAGACTCTTACAGAGAGCAGAGTTTGGAGACTGGGGTGCAGAAGGACTGTTGCAGAAAGAAGAGGTTAGAGACTGTGGTGCAGAAGAACTGTTGCAGAGATCAGAGGTTAAAGACTGCAGTGCATTAAAATAATTGCAGAGAGCAGAGGTTGGAGAGTGGGGTGCAGAAGGATCCTAAAAGAGAGCAGATTTTGAAGACTGGGGTGCAGAAGACCTGCTACAGAGAGAAGAGTTTGGAGACTGGCGTGCAGAAGGCCTGTTACAGAGAGGAGAGGTGGGAGATTTGGGTGCAGAAGGACAGTTATAGAGAGCAGAGTTTGGAGACTGGGTTGCTGAAGGTTCTTACAGAGAGCAGAGGTTGGAGACTGAGGTGCAGGTGGACTGTTACAGAGAGCAGTGTTTTTAGACTGGGGTGCAGAAGGATCGTGAAGAGAGCAGAGGTGTCAGACTGAGGTTCAGTAGGACTGTTACAGAGAACAGAGGTTGGAGACTGACGTGTAGAAGCACTGTTACAGAGAGCAGAGTTTGGAGACTGAGGTGCAGAAGGACTGTTACAGAAAGCAGAGGTTGGAAATTGGGGTGCAGTTGGACAGTTACAGAGACCAGAGTTTGAAGACTGCAGTATAGAAAATCTGTTACAGAGAGAAGAGTTTGGAGACTGGGGTGCAGAAGGAATGTTACAGAGAGCACAGCTTGGAGACTGAAGTGCAGAAGGATAGATAAAGAGAGCAGAGTTTTGAGACTGAGGTTCAAAAAAACTGATACAGAAAGAAGAGTTTGGGGTGCTGAAAGACCGTTACAAAGAGCAGAGGTTGGAGACTGGGGAGTACAATGACTGTTGCAGAGGACAGAGGTTGGAGATTGGGGTGCTGCAGGACACGTGCAGAAGGCAGAGATTAAAGAATGGGGTGGAGAAGGAATGTTACAGAAAGCAGAGTTTGGAAACTGGAGTGCAGAAGGATCTTAGAGAGAGCACAGTTTGGAGACTGAGTTGCAGAGGGACTGTTACAGAGACCAGAGGTTGGAGACTGTGGTGCAGAAGGACTGTTGCAGAGATCAGAGGTTAAAACTGCAGTGTAGTAGGATCATTGCAGAGAGCAGAGGTTTGAGACTGGGGTGTAGAAGGATCTTTGGAGAGAGCAGATTTTGATGACTGGGGTGCAGAAGGCCTGCTACAGAGAGCAGAGTTTGGAGACTGAGGTGCAGAAAGACTGTTACAGAAACTAGAGGTTAGAAATTGGGGTGCATAAGAACCGTTACAGAGACCAGAGTTTTGAGACTGCGGTATAGAAAAACTGTTATAGAGCGCACAGGTTGAAGACTGGGGTGCAAAAGGACTGTTGGAGAGAGCAGAGGTTGGAGACTGGGGTCTCGAAGGATCGTTGCAGAGAGCAGGTTTTGGAGACTGGGGTGCAGAAGGACTGTTGCAGAGAGAAGAGGTTGGAAACTAGGGTGTAGAAGGACTGTTGCAGAAAGCAGATGTTGGAGACTGGAGTGCAGATGGACTGTTGCAGAGAGCACAGTTGGAGACTGAGGTGCAGAAGGACTGTTACAAAGAGCAGAATTTGGAGACTGGGGTGCAGAAGGACTGTTACAAAGAGCAGAATTTGGAGACTGGGGTGCAGAAGGACTGTTACAGAGCAGAGGTTGGATACTAGGGTTTAGATGGATCTTACAGAGAGCAGAGGTTGAAGACTGATATGCAAATGGACTGTTGCAGAGAGCAGAGTTTCGAGACTGTGGTGCAGAAGGATCTTACAAAGAGAAGAGTTTTTGGACTTGGGTGCAGACGAACTGTTGCAAGGAGCAGAGGTTTGACACTGCTGTGCAGAAGGATCTTGCAGAGAAGAGAGTTTGGAGACTGGGATGCAGAAGGCCTGTTACAGAGAGCAGAGTTTGGAGACTGTGGTACAGAAGGACTGTTACAGAGAGCAGAGGTTGGATACCGGGGTTCAGATGGACTGTTACAGAGGACAGACGTTAGAGACTGGGGTGCCGCAGGAACCTCGCAGAAAGCAGAGGTTAGAGACTGCGATGGAGAAGGAATGTTAGAGAGTGAAGATTTTGTAAACTGGAGTTCAGAAAGATCTTACAGAGAGCAGCCGTTGGAGACTAAAGTGCAGAAGGACTGTTGCAGAGAGTTGAGTTTGGAGACTAGGGTCCAGAAGATCGTTGAAGAGAGCAGAGGTTGGAGACTGGGGTGTAGAAACACTGTTGCAGAGAGCAGAGGTTGGAGACTGGGGTGCAGAAGGATTGTTTCAGAGAGCAGAGGTTGGAGACTGGAGTGCAGAAGGACTGTTGCAGATAGCCGATATTGGAGACTGAGGTTCAGAAGTCCTGTTACATAGAGCAGAGGTTGGTGACTGTGGTGCAGATGAAACATTGCAAGGAGGAGACTTGGAGACAGGGGTGCAGAAGGATCTTACAAAGAGTAGAAGTTTGAGACTGAGTTGCAGAAAGACTGTTGCAAAGATGAGAGGTTGGAGACTCGGGTGCAGTAGGATCATTGCTGAGAGCAGAGTTTGGAGACTGGGGTGCAGAAGGTCTGCTACAGAGAGCAGAGTTTGGAGACTGGCGTGCAGAAGGCCTATTACAGAGAGGAGATGTTGGAAACTCGGGTGCAGAAGGAGTGTTATAGAGAGCAGAGTTTGGAGACTGGGTTGCTGAAGGATCTTACAGAGAGCAGAGGTTGGCGACTGAGGTGCAGGAGGAGTGTTACAGAGAGCAGAGGTTGGAGACTGAGGTGTAGAAGTACTGTTACAGAGAGCAGAGTTTAGAGACTCAGGTGCCAAAGGACTGTTACAGGAAGCAGAGTTTGAAAATAGGGGTGCAGAAGGACCTTTACAGAGAGCAGAGGTTGGAGACTGTGGTATAGGACTGTTGCCGAGAGCATTGGTTGGAGACTGGGGTGCAGAAGGACTTTTACATAGAGCACAGGTTGGAGACTGAGGTGCAGAAGGATAGATACAGAGAACAGAGGTTGCAGACTATGGTTCAGTCAGACTGTTAATAGAAAGCAGAGTTCGGACACTGGGGTGTAAAAGGACCGTTACAATGAGTAGAGTTTGGAGACTGCGGTACAGAAGCACTATTACAGAAAGCAGATCTTGGAGACTTGGAAGCAGAAAGACTGTTGGAGCGGACAGAGGTTGGAGACTCGGGTGGAGAAGGAATGTTACAGAGAACAGAGTTTGGAAACTGGAGTGCAGAAGGATCTTACAATGAGAAGAGTTTTGAGACTGTGTTGCAGAAGGACTGTTGCAGAGAGCAGACGTTGGAGACTGGGGTCCAGAAGGATCGTTGCAGAGAGCAGAGTCTTGAGACTGGGGTGCAGAAGGACTGTTCCAGAGAGCAGATGTTGAAGACTGGGGTGCAGAAGGACTGTGGCAGAGAGCAGATTTTAGAGACTGGGGTGCAGAAGGACTGTTACACAGAGCAGAGTTTGAAGACTGAGGTGCAGATGGACTGTTACAGAGAGCAGAATTTGGAGACTGGGGTGCAGAAGAACTGTTACAGAGAGCAGAGGTTGGAGACTGGGGTTCAGATGGATCTTTCAGAGAGCAGAGTTTGGAGACTGGGGTGCAAAAGACTGTTACAGAGATCAAATCTGGAGACTGGGGTGGAGAATAATCATTGCATAGAGAAGAGGTTGAAGACTGGGGTGCAGAAGGCCTGTTACAGAGAGCACAGTTTGGAGACTGGGGTGCAGAAGAACTGACGCAGAGAAGAGGTTGGAGACTGAGGGGCAGAAATAATGTTACAGATAGCAAAGGTTGGGGACTGGGGTGCAGAATTACTGATAGAGAAAGCAGTGGTTGAGTCTGGGGTGCAGAAGGACCGTTACAGAGAGCAGAAGTTAGAGACTGTGGTTAAGAAGTACTGTTGCAGAGAGCATAGGTTAGAGAATGGGGTGCAGAAGAACTGTTACAAAGAGCAGAGGTTAGAGAATGGGGAGCAGAATTAAGGTTGCAGAGGTCAGAGGTTGGAGACAGAGCTGCAGAAGGACTGTTACAGAGAGCAGAGTTTGGAAACCCGTTTGCAGAAGGACTGATACAGAAAGCAGTGGTTTGAGACTCTTTTGCAGAAGGACCGTTACAGAGAGCAAAGGTTGAAGACTGCGGTATAGAAGGACTGTTACAGAGAGCAAAGGTTACAGACTGGTGTGCAGAAGGACTGTGGCAGAAAGCACAGGTTGGAGATTGAGTGCAGAAGGATAGATACAGAGAGCAGAGTTTGGAGATTGGTATTCTGGAGGACTGATTAAAAAATCAGAGGTTGGAGACTGGGTTGCAGAATGACCGTTACAGAGAGCAGAGGTTGGAGTCTGCGGTACATAAGGACTGTTACAGAGAGCAGAGGTTTGAGACTGTGGTGCAGAAAGATTGTTACAGAGAGCAGAGGTTGGAGACTGGAAAGTAAAAGGACTGTTGCAGAAAACAGAGGTTGGAGACTGGGTTCCAGCAGGACCGTTGAAGAAAGCAGATGTTGGAGACTGGGTTGGAGAAGGAATGTTACAGAGAGCAGAGTTTAGAAACTGGGGTGCAGAAGGACCTTACAGAGAGCAGAGTTTAGAAACTGGGGTGAAGAAGGACCTTACAGAGAGCACAGGTTGGAGACAGGGGTGAAGAAGGACTGTTGAGGAGAGGAGACATTGGAGACTGGGGTGCAGAAGCATCGTTGCAGAGAGCAGAGGTTGGAGACTGAGGTGCAAAAAGACTGTTACAGAGAGTAGAGGTTTGAGACTGGGATGCAAAAGGCCTGTTACAGAGAGCAGAGTTTGGAGACTGGGGTGCAGAAGAACTGTCACAGAGAGCAGAGTTGTTAGACAAGGTTGCAGAAAGATCTTACAGAGAGCAGAGATTGTAGACCGAGGTGCAGCAGGTGTGTTACAGAGAGCAGCGGTTGGAGACTGGGGTGCAGAAGGCCTTTTACGGAGAGCAGAGTTTGGAGAACGGCTCCAGAAGGACGGTTACAGATGGCAGAGTTTGGAGACTGGTTTGCAGAAAAATCTTACAGAGAGCAGATGTTGGAGACTGACGTCCAGAAGGACTGTTGCAGAGAGCAGAGTTTGGAGACTGGGGTGCAGAAGGATCGTTGTAGAGAGCTGAGGATTGATACTGGGGTGCCAAATAACTGTTACAGAGAGCAGAGTTTTTAAACAAGGTTGCAGAAGAATCTTACAGAGAGCAGAGATTGTAGACCGAGGTGCAGGAAGACTATTATAGACAGCATATTTTGGAGACTGGGGTGCACAAGGATCGTTGCAGACAGCAGAGTTTCCAGACTGAGGCGCACAAGGACTGTTGCTGAGAGGAGATGTTGGAGACTTGGGTGTAGAATGACTGTTGCAGAGAGCAGATGTTGGAGACTGGGATGCAGAAGGATCGTTACAGAGAGCAGAGGTTGGACACTGGGGTGCAGAAGGACTGTTAAACAGAGAAGAGGTTTAAGACTGGGGTGTAGAAAGACTGTTGCAGAGAGCAGAATTTGAAGACTGAGATGCAGAAGGACTGTTACAGAGGGCAGAGTCTGGAGATTCTGGTGAAGAAGAACCGTTACAGAGAGCAGATTTTGGAGACTAGGGTACAGAAGGACTGTTGCAGAGAGCAGATGTTGTAGACTGTGGTTCAGAAGAACTGTAGTAGAGAGAAGAGGTTAGAGAATTGGGTGCAGAAGTAAGGTTGCAGAGAGCAGAGTTTGGAGACTGAGGTGCAGAAGGACTGTTACAGAGAACAGAAGTTGGAAACAGGGGTGCAGAAAGACTGATAAAGAAAGCAGAGGTTTGAGACTGGGGTACATAAGGAACATTACAGAGAGCAGAGGTTGAAGACTGCGGTACAGAAGGACTGTTACAGAGAGCAGAATTTAGAGACTGGGGAGCAGAAGAACTGTTGCCGAGAAAAGAGTTTGGAGACTGGGGTGCAGCAGGAACGGTGTGGAATCCAGAGGTTGGAGACTGTGGTGGAAAAAAATGTTAAAGAGAGAAGAGTTTGAAAATTGGGATGCAGAAGAATGTTACAGAGAGCAGAGGCTGGAGACAGGGGTGCAGAAGGACTGTTAAGGAGAGGAGACTTTTGAGACTGGGTTGCAAAGGATCGTTGCAGAGAGCAGAGGTTGGAGACTGAGGTGCAAAAAGACTGTTAAAGAGAGTAGAGGTTGGAGATTGGGGTGCAAAAAGCCTGTTATAGAGTGCAGATTTTGGAATCTGGAAAGCGGAATAACTGTTACAGAGAGCAGAGTTTTTAGACAAGATTACAGAAGGATTTTACAGAGAACAGTGATTGTAGACCGAGGTGCAGCAAGACTTCTACAGAGAGCAGAGGTTGGAGACTGGGGTGCAGAAGGATCGTTGCAGACAGCAGAGTTTCCAGACTGAGGCGCAGAAGGACTGTTGCCGAGAGCAGATGTTGGAGACTTGGGTGCAGAAGGACTGTTGCAGAGAGCAGATGATGGAGACTGAGATGCAGAAAGATCATTGCAGAGAGCAGAGGTTGGACACTGGGGTGCAGAAGGACTGTTACACAGAGCAGATGTTGGAGACTGGGGTGAAGAAGGACTGTTGCAGGAAGCAGGTGTTGGAGACTTATGTGCAGAAGGACTGTTGCAGATAGCAGATGTTGGAGACTGGGGTGCAGAAGACTGATATAGAAAGCAGAGGTTGGAGACTGGGGTGCAGAAGTACCGTTACAGAGAGCAGAGTTTGGAGACTGCAATTCAGAAGGACTTTAGCAGAGAGAAGATGTCTGAGACTGGAGTGGAGAAGAACTGTTTCAGAGTGCAGATGTTGGAGACTGGGGTGCAGAAGAACTGTTGCATAGAGCAGAGTTTGGAGACTGTGGTGCAGAAGAACTTTCGCAGATCACAGACGTCGGAGACTGAGTTGCAGAAAGAATGTTACAGAGAGCAAATGTTGGAGACTGGGGTGCAGAATTACTAATAAAAAAAGCAGAGGTTGAAGACTGGGGTGCAGAAGGACCGTTACATAGAGCAGAGGTGGGAGGCTGCATTACAGAAGGAATGTTACACAGAGCAGAGTTTGGAAACTAGGGTACAGAAGGACTTTTGCAGAGAGCAGATGTTGTAGACTGTGGTTCAGAAGAACTGTAGTAGAGAGCAGAATTTAGAGAATGGGATGCAGAAGTAAGCTTGCAGAGATCAGAGGTTGGAAACAGTGGTGCAGAAGGACTGATACAGAAAGCAGAGGTTTGAGACTGGGGTGCAGAAGGACTGTTACAGAGAGCAGATGTTGGAGACTGGGGAGCAGAAGAACTGTTGCAGAGAACAGAGTTTGGAGACTGGGGTGCCGCAGGACCGGTACAGAATCCAGAGGCTGTAGACTGAGCTGGAAAAGGGATGTTAGAAAGAGCAGAGTTTGAAAACTGGAATGCAGAAGTATTTTACCGAGAGGTTGGAGACAGGGGTGCAGACGGACTGTTGAGGAGAGCAGTGGTTAAATACTGAGGTGCAAAAAGACTGTTACAGAGAGTAGAGGTTGGATTGGGGTGAACAAGGCCTGTTACAGACAGCAGAGGTAGGAATCTGGGGTGAAGAATAACTGTTATAGAGAGTAGAGTTTTGGTTTAAAAGGATCTTACAGAGAGCAGAGGTTTGAGACTGAGGTGCAGAAGGACTGTTGCAGAGAGCAGATGTTTGAGACTGCAGTACAAAAGAACTTTTGCAGAGAGCAGAGGTTTGAGACTAGGGTACACAAGGACTTTTTCAGAGAGCAGATTTTGGAGACTGTTGTTCAGAAGGACTGTTGTAGAGTTCAGAAGTTTGAGAATGGGGTGCAGAAGGACTGTTACAGAGAGCAGAGGTTGGAGAATGAGGTGCAAAAGGACCTTTACAGAGAGCAGAGTTTGGAGACTGTGTTACAGAAGGACTATTACAGAGAGCAGAGTTTGGTGACTGGGTAGCAGAAGGAATTTTGCGGAATACAGAGGTTTGAGACTGGGGTGCATCAGGACCATTGCAGAAAGCAGAGGTTGGAGAATGGCGTGGAGAAGGAGCAGATTTTGGAAACTGGGGTGCAGAAGGATCTTTCAGAGAGCAGGGGTTGGAGAATGAGGTGCAGAAGGACTTTTGCAGAGAGCAGATGTTGGAGACTGGGGCGCAGAAGGATTGTTTAGAGAGCAGATGTTGGAGACTGGGGTGCAGAAGGACTCTTGCAGTGAGCAGAGTTTGAAGACTGAGGTGGAGAAGAACTGTTTTAGAGAAAGAGGTTGGATACTGGGGTACAGAAGAATTTTTGCAGAGAGCAGAGGTTTAAGACTGAGGTACAGAAAGATCGTTTAAGAGAGCAGAGTTGGAGACTTGGCTGCAGAAGGACTCTTACACAGAGCACACGTTGCAGACTGGGTTATAGAAGGAATGTTGCAGAAAGCAGAGGTTGGAGACTGGGGTGCATAAGGACTGTTGCAGATAGCAGAGTTTGGATATGAGGTTCAGTAGAACTGTTACAGAAAGCAGAGTTTGAGGACTGGGGAGCAGAAGGACTGATACAGAAAGCAGAGGTTGGAGACTGGGGTGCAGAAGGACAATTACAGTGAGCAGAGTTTGGAGAATGTGGTACAGAACGACTGTTACAGAGATCAGAGTTTGGCGACTGGAGTGCAGAAGGAGTGTTGCAAAGAACAGAGGTTGGAGCCTGAGGTGCAGAAGGACTGTTACAGAGAGCAGAGTTTTTAGACAAGGTTGCAGAAGGATCTTACAGAGAACAGAGTTTGAAGACCGAGGTGCAGCACGACTCTTAAAGAGAGCAGTGGTTGGAGACTTGGGTGCAGAATACCTGTTATGAAGAGCAGAGTTTGGAGAAGGGCTCCAGAAAAACTGTTAAAGATAGCAGAGTTTAGAAACTTGGATGCAGAAAGATTTTACAGAGAGCAGATGTTGGAGACTGAGGTGCAGAAGGACTGTTACAGAGAGTAGAGATTGGAGACTGAGTTTCAGAAGGATCGTTGCAGACAACAGAAGTTGGAGACTGGGGTGCAGAAGGATCGTTGCAGACAGCAGAGTTTCCAGACTGAGATGCAGAAGGACTGTTACACAGAGCAGAGGTTGAAGACTGAGGTGAAGAAGGACAGTTACAGAGAGCAGATGTGGGAGAAAGGGGTGCAGGACTGATACAGAGCAGAAGTCGGTGACTGAGGTACAGAAGGACTGTTACAGAGAGCAGAGGTTGGAGACTCGGGTTGAGAAGGATTATTGCAGAGTGCAGAGTTTTGAGACTGAGGTACGGAAAAACTGTTGCAGAGGGCATATGTTGGAGATTGGGTGCACATGGACTGTTGCAGTGAGCAGAGGTTGGAGACTAGGGTGCAGAGGGATCGTTGCAGAGAGCAGAGGTTGGAGACTGGTGTGCAGAAGGCCTTTAACGGAGAGCAGAGTTTGGAGACTGAGGTGCAGAAGGACTGTTACAGAGAGCAGAGTTTGGAGACTGTGTTGCAGAAGGATCTTACAGAGAACAGAGGTTGCAGACTGAGGTGCAGAAGCACTGTTACAGAGAGTAGAGTTTGGAGACTCAGGTGCAGAAATACTGTTGCAGAGAGTAGAGGTTGGAGACTGTGGTGCAGAAGGATTTTTACAGAGAGCAGAGGTTAGAGACTGGAGTGCAGAAGGACTGATACAGAAAGCAGAGGTTGGAGACTCAGATGCAGAAGTACCCTTACAGAGAGCAGAGGTTGGAGAATGCAGTACAGAAGGACTGTTACAGAGAGCAGCGGTTGGAGACTGGGGTGGAGAAGGACTGTTGCAGAGAGCAAATGTTGGAGACTGGGTTGCAAAAGGATTGTTGCAGAGAGCAGAGGATGGAGACTGTGGTGCAGAAGAACTGTTGCAGAGAGCAGAGTTTGCAGACTGAGTTGCAGAAGGACTGTTACAGAGGGCAGAGTTTGGAGACTGTGGTGCAAAACGATTGATACAGATAGCAGAGGTTGGATACTGGGGTGCATAAGGACCCTTACGGAGAACAGAGTTTCGAGACTGCGGTAGAGAAGGACTGTTACTGAGAGCAGAGTATGAAGACTTGGGTGCAGAAGAACTAATGTAGAGAACAGAGTTTGGACACTTAGGTTCAGAAGGATCGTTGGGGGGAGCAAATTGTGGAGACTGGGGTGTAGAAGGACTGTTGCAGAGAGCAGTGATTGGAGACTGAGGTACAGAAAGACTGTTACAGAGAGCAGAGTTTGGAGACTTGGGTGAAGAATGACTAATACATAACGCAGAGTTTGAGGACTCGGGTGCAGAAGGACCGATACAGAGAGCAGAGGTTGGAGACTGCAGTACAGAAGGACTGTTACAGAGAGCAGAGGTTGAAGACTGGGGTGCAGAAGGCCTGTTATGCAGAGGAGAGTTGTGAGAAGGGCCACAGAAGGACTGTTACAGAGGGCAGAGTTTGGAAACTGGGTTGCAGGAGAATCTTACAGAGAGCAGATGTTGGAGACTGAGGTGCAGAAGAACTTTAGAGAGAATAGAGGTTGGAGAATGAGGCACAAAAGGATTGTTACAGAGAGCAGAGTTTGGAGACTGGAGTTCAGAAGGACTCTTGCAGATAGCAGAGGTTGGAGACTGGGGTGTAGAAGGACTGTTGCAGGGACAAGAATTTGGAGACTGGGGTGCTGCAGGACTGTTGCAGAGAGGAGATGTAGGAGACTGAGATTCAGAAGGACTGTCACAGAGAGAAGAGGTTGGAGAGAACAGAGAACAGAGAACAGAATTTGGATACTGGGGTGCAAAAAGACTGTTTCAAAGAGCAGAGGTTTGAAACTGGGATTTAGAAACACTGTGTCAGAGAGCAGAGGTTGAAGACTGGGGAGCAGAAGGACTGCTACAGTAAGATGAGTTTGGAGACAGGGTTGCAAAAGGATCTTTCTGAGATCAGAGGTTGGAGATTGAGGTGAAACAAGACTGTTACAGAGAGCAGAGTTTGGAGACTGGGGTGCAGAAAGATCGTTGCCGAGAACCGAGTTTTCAGACTGAGGTGCAGAAGGACTGTTGGAGATTACAGAAGTTGGAGACTGGGGTGCAGAAGGACTGTTACAGAGAATAGAGGTTGCAGACTGCGGTGCAGAAGGCCTGTTATAGAGAGCAGAGTTTGGTGAAAGGATGCAGAACAACTGTTACAGAGGGCAGATTTTGGACACTGGGTAGCAGAAGGATCTTACAGAGAGCAGAAGTTGGATCCTGAGGTGCAGAAGGACTCTTACAGAGAGTATAGGTTGGAGACTGAGGTGCAGAACGACCATTGTAGAGAGCAGAGGTGGAGACAGAGGTGCAGAAGGATTGTAACAGAGGGAAGAGTTTGGAGACTGGGGTGCAGAAGGACTGTTGCAGATAGCAGAGGTGGAAGAATGGGGTGAAGAAGGACTGTTGCAGGGTGCAGGTGTTGGAGACTTGGGTGCAGAAGGACTGTTGAAGAGAGCAGAATTTGGAGACTGAGGTGCAAAATAACTGTTACAGAGAGAAGAGTTTGGAGACTTGGGCTCAGATGGACTGATACAGAAAGCAGAGGTCGGAGACTAGGGTGTAGAAGGACCGTTGCAGAGAGTAGATTTCTGAGATGCCATACAGGAAAACTGTTATAGAGAGCAGAGGTTGGAGAATGGTTTATAGAAGACCTGTTTCAGAGTGCATATGTCGGAGACTGGGGTTCAGAAAAACTGTTGCTGAGAGCAGAGTTTGGAGACTGGGGTGCAGAAGAACTGCCACAGAGAGCAGAGGTTGGAGACTGAGGTGCAGAAAGAATGTTACAGAGAGCAAAGATTAGAGACTGGGGTGCAGAATTACTTATACAGAAAGCAGAGGTTGAGACTGGGGTCCAGAAGAACCGTTACAGATTGCAGATTTTGGAGACTGTAGTACAGAAGGACTGTTGCAGAGAGCAGAGGTTAGAGATTGGGGTGCAGAAGGACTGTTACAGAGAGCAGAGGTTAGAGAATGGGGTGCAGAAGTAAGGTTGCAGAGTTCAGAGGTTGGAGACAAAGGTGCAGAAGGACTGTTACAGAAAGCAGAGTTTGGAATCCGTGGTTCAGAAAAACTTATACAGAAAGGATAGGTTTGAGACTGGAGTGCAAAAGGACCGTTAGAGAGAGCAGAGGTTGGAGACTGCGGTACAGAAGGACTGTTACAGAGAGCAGAGGTTGGAGACTGGAAAGTAGAAGGACTGTTGCAGAGAACAGATGTTGTAGACTGGGTTGCAGCAGGACCATTGAGGAAAGCAGAGGTTGTAGACTGGGTTGGAGAAGTATGATACAGAGAGCAGAGTTTGGAAACTGGGGTGCAGAAAGACCTTACAGAGAACAGAGGTTGGAGATTGGTGTGCAAAAGGAGTGTTAAGGAGAGGAGACGTTGGAGACTTGGGTGCAGAAGGACTGTTGCAGAGAGCAGATGTTGGAGACTGGGGTGCATACGGACCATTGCAGAGAGCAGAGGTTGGAGACAGGGTTGCAGAAGGACGGTTGCAGAGAGCAGAGGTTGGAGACTGAGGTTCAGAAAAACAGTTACAGAGAGCAGAGGTGGAGTCTGGGGTGAAGAAGGATCATTGAAGAGAGCAGAAGTTGGAGACTGAGTTGCAGAAGAATCGTTGAAGAGAGCAGAGGTGGAGACTGGGCTGCAGAAGTATCATTACAGAGAGAAGAGGTGGGAGACTGGGTTGCAGAAGGACTGTTATAGAGAGCAGAGTTTTGAGGCTGGGTTGAAGAAGGATCTTACAGAAAGCAGTGGTTGGTGACTGTTGTGAAGGACGAATGTTACAGAGAGCAGTGATTAGAGACTGGGGTGCAGAATGATCCTACAGAGAGCAGAGGTTTCAGACTGAGGTGCAGAAGGACTGTAACAGAGAAAAGAGGTTGGAGACTGGGGTGCAGAAGGACTGTTACAGAGAGCACAGGTTGGAGACTGGGGTGCAGAAGAATGTTGCAGAAAGAAGAGGTTGGAGACTGGGATGCAGAAGGACTGTTTCAGAGAGCAGAGGTTAGAGACTGAGGTTCAGATGGATTGTAACACAGAGCAGACGTTGAAAACTGGGGTGAATAATTATGATACAGAAAGCAGAGGTGTGAGACTGGGGTGCAGAAGGACCGTTACAGAGAGCAGAGTTTGCAGACTGGCATGCAGAAAGACTGTTTCAGAGAGCAGAGTTTGGAGACTGGGGTGCATAAGGCCTGCTACAGAGAGCCGAGGTTGGAGACTGGGTTGCAGAAGGACTGTTATAGAGAGCTGAGTTTTGAGGCTGGGTTGAAGAAGGATCATACAGAGAGCATTGGTTGGTGACTGTGGTGAAGGACGAATGTTACAGAGAGCAGTGTTTAGAGACTGGGGTGCAGAAGGATCCTGTAGAGAGTAGAGGTTTCAGACTGAGGTTCAGAAGGACTGTAACAGAGAGAAGAGGTTGGAAACTGAGTTGCAGCAGGACTGTTACAGAGAGCAGAGTTTGGGGACTGACGTGCAGAAGGACTGTTACAGAAAGCAGAGGTTGGAAATTGGGGTACAGAGGAACCTTTACAGAGAGCAGAGGTTGGAGACTGCGGTATAGAAAGACTGTAACAGAGAGCAAAGGTTTGAAAATACGGTGCAGAAGGACTGTTACAGAGAGCACAGGTTGGAGACTGGGGTGCAGAAGGATTGTTACAGAGAGCAGAGGTTGGAGACTTGGGTGCAGAAGTACTGTTACACAGAGCAGAGGTTGAAGACTGGGGTGTAGAAGAACTGTTGCAGAGAGCAGAGGCTGGAGACTTGGGTGAAGAAGGACTGTAGCCAAGAACAGAATTTGGAGACTGAGATGCAGAAGGACTGTTGAGGAGAGGAGACGTTGGAGACTGGGGTGAAGATGGATCGTTTCAGAGAGGAGAGGTTGGAGACTGAGGTGCAAAAGGATTGTAGCAGAGAACAGCGTTTTAAGACTGAGGTGCAGAAGCACTGTTGCAGAGACCACAGGTAGGAGACTGGAGCAAAGAAGGACTGTTGCAGAGTGCAGTGGTTGGAGACTGGGGTACAGAAGTCTTGTTATAAAGAACAGATTTTGGGGACTGGGGTGCAGAAGGCCTGTTACGGCGAGGAGAGTTGGGAGAAGGGGTGCATAAGAACTGTTAGAGAGGGCAGAGTTGGGAGACTGGGTTGCAGAAGAATCTTACAGAGAGCAGATGTTAGAGACTGAGGTGTAGAATGATTGTTGCAGAGAGAAGAGTTTGGAGACTGGGGTGCAGAAGGCCTGTACAGAGAGCAAAGTTTGGAGACTGGGGTGCAGAAGGCCTGTTAAATAGAGCAGAGGTTGAAGAGGTTGAAGACTGGGGTGCAGGAGGACTGTTATAGAAAGCAAAGTTAGGAGACTGGGTGGCAGAAGGAACTTACAGAGAGCAGTTTGGAGACTGAGGTGCAGGAGGACTGTTACAGAGAGCAGTGGTTAGAGACTGGGGTTCAGATGGATCATGTAGAGAGAAGAGGTTTCAGACTGAGGTGTAGAAGGAGTGTTACAGAGAGCAAATTTTGGAGACTGTGTTGCACAAGGATCTTACATAGAGCAGAGTTTGGAAACTGAGGTGCATTAGGACTGTTACAGAGAGCAATTGTTGAAGTCTGGGGTGCAGAAGAATTGTTGCAGAAAGCAAAATTTTCAGACTGGGGTGCACAAGGTTCGTTGCAGAGAGCAGAAGTTGGAGACTGAAGTACAGAAGGACTGTTGCAGAGACCAGAGGTTGGAGACTAGGGTAAAAAAGGACTTTTTCAGAGAGCCGATGTTTGATACTGTTTTTCAGAAGGACTGTTGCAGAAAGCAGAAGTTGAAGAATGGGTTGCAGAAGGACTTTTGCAGAGAGTAGAGGTTCGAGACTGAGGTACAGATGAACGGACAAAGAGAGCAGAGGTTGGAGAATGGTGTGCAAAAGGACCTTTACAGAGAGCAGAGTTTGGAGACTGGGGAGCAGAAGGAGTGTTGCAGAGTACAGAGGTTGGAGACTGGGGTGCAGCAGGACCATTGCAGAAAGCAGAGGTTGGAGAGTGGCGTGGAGAAGGAATATTACAAAGAGCAGAGTTTGGAAACTGGGGTCAGAGGGATCTTTCAGAGAGCAGAGGTTGGAGACTGGGGTGCAGAAGGATCGTTGCAGAGAGAAGAGTTTGGACACTGGGCTTCAGAAGGACTGTTGCAGAGAGCAGATTTTGGAGACTGAAGTGCAGAAGGACTGTTTAGAGAGCAGATGTTGGAGACTCTGGTGCAGAAGGACTCTTGCAGAGAGCAGAGGTTGAAGACTGAGGTGGAGAAGGACTTTAACACAGAACAGAGTTTGAAGACTGGGGTGCAAAAGGACTGATGCAGAGAGCAGAGTTTTAAGACTGAGGTACAGAAAGATCATTGCAGAGAGCAGAGGTGGAGACTTGGCTGCAGAAGGACTGTTACACACAGCACACGTTGCACACTGGGTTGCAGAAGAAATTTTGCAGACAGCAGAGGTTGGAGATTGGGGCGCATAAGGACTGTTGCAGATAGCAGAGTTTGGATATGAGGTGCAGAAGGACTGTTACAGAGAGCAGAGGTTGTAGACTGGGGTGCAGAAGGTCTGATACAGAAAGCAGAGTTTGGAGACTGGGGTGCAGGAGGACCATTACAGAGAGAAGAGTTTGAAGACTGCGGTACAGAAGGTCTGTTACAGAGAGTAAAGGGTGGCGACTGGGGTGAAGAAGGAGTGTTGCAAGGAACAGAGTTTGGAGACTGAGGTGCAGAAGGACTGTTACAGAGAGCAGAGTTTTTAGACGAGGTTGCAGAAGGATCTTACAGAGAGCAGAGATTGCAGACCGAGGTGCAGCAGGACTGTTACAGAGAGCAGATGTTGGAGACTGGGGTGCAGAAGAATTGTTATAGCGAACAGACTTTAGAGACTGGGGTGCAGAAGGCCTGTTACTAACAGGAAATTTGGGAGTAGGCGTGCAGAAGGACTGTTACAGAGGGCAGAGTTTGGAGACTGGGTTGCAGAAGGTACTTACAGAGAGCAGTTGTTGGAGAGTGAGGTGCAGAGAGACGTTACAAAGAGTAGATGTTTGAGACTGAGGCACAGAAATATTGTTACAGAGAGCAGATTTTGGAGACTGGGGTGAAGAAGGACTGTTTCAGATACCAGAGTTTGGAGAATGGGGTGTAGAAGAACTGTTTCAGAAACCAGAAGTTGGAATTTGGGGTGGTGAAAGACTGTTGCAGAGAGCAGATGTAGGAGACTGAGATGCAGAAGGACTGTTAGACAGAGCAGATGTTTGCGACTGGGGTGCAGAAGGAATGATACAGAGAGCAGAGTTTCGAGACTGGGATGCAGAAGGCCTGTTACAGAGAGCAGAGGTTGGAGACTGGGGAGAAGAAGGGCTGTTAGAGAGAGCAAAGTTTGGAAACTTGGTTGCAGAAGGATCTTACATAGAGCAAAATTTGGAGACTGAGGTGCAGAAAAAATGTTACAGAGAGCAGAGTCTGGAGACTGGGGTGCAGAAGGATCGTTGGAGACAGCAGAGTTTCCGGTCTGAGGTGCAGAAGAACTGTTGCAGAGATCAGATTTTGGAGACTTGGGTGCAGAAGGACTGTTGCAGAGAGCAGATGCTGGAGCCTGGGATGTAGAAGGATCATTGCAGAGAGCAGAGATTGGACACTGGGGTGCAGAAGGACTTTTGCAGAGAGTAGAGGTTCGAGACTGAGGTACAGATGAACGGACAAAAAAAGCAGAGGTTGGAGACTGGTGTGCAAAAGGACCTTTACAGAGAGCAGAGTTTGGAGACTGGGGAGCAGAAGGAGTGTTGCAGAGTACAGAGGTTGGAGACTGGGGTGCAGCAGGACCGTTGCAGAAAGCAGAGGTTGGAGAGTGGCGTGGAGAAGGAATATTACAAAGAGCAGAGTTTGGAAACTGGGGTCAGAGGGATCTTTCAGAGAGCAGAGGTTGGAGACTGGGGTGCAGAAGGATCGTTGCAGAGAGAAGAGTTTGGACACTGGGCTTCAGAAGGACTATTGCAGAGAGCAGATTTTGGAGACTGAAGTGCAGAAGGACTGTTTAGAGAGCAGATGTTGGAGACTCTGGTGCAGAAGGACTCTTGCAGAGAGCAGAGGTTGAAGACTGAGGTGGAGAAGGACTTTAACACAGAACAGAGTTTGAAGACTGGGGTGCAAAAGGACTGATGCAGAGAGCAGAGTTTTAAGACTGAGGTACAGAAAGATCATTGCAGAGAGCAGAGGTGGAGACTTGGCTGCAGAAGGACTGCAGAAGGACTGTTACACACAGCACACGTTGCAGAGAGACGGTTACAGAGAGTAGATGTTTGAGACTGAGGCACAGAAATATTGTTACAGAGCGCAGATTTTGGAGACTGGGGTGAAGAAGGACTGTTTCAGATACCAGAGTTTGGAGAATGGGGTGTAGAAGGACTGTTGCAGAAACCAGAAGTTGGAATCTGGGGTGGTGAAGGACTGTTGCAGAGAGCAGATGTAGGAGACTGAGATGCAGAAGGACTGTTAGAAAGAGCAGAAATTTGCGACTGGGGTGCAGAAGGAATGATACAGAGAGCAGAGTTTTGAGACTGGGGCGCAGAAGGCCTGTTACAGAGAGCAGAGGTTGGAGACTGGGGAGAAGAAGGGCTGTTAGAGAGAGCAGAGTTTGGAGACTTGGTTGCAGAAGGATCTTACATAGAGCAGAATTTGGAGACTGAGGTTTAGAAAAAATGTTACGGAGAGCAGAGTCTGGCGACTGGGGTGCAGATAGATCGTTGGAGACAGCAGAGTTTCCAGAATGAGGTGCAGAAGGACTGTTGTAGAGATCAGATGTTGGAGACTTGGGTGCAGAAGGACTGTTGCAGAGAGCAGACGCTGGAGCCTGGGATGCAGAAGGATCATTGAAGAGAGCAGAGGTTGGACACTGGGGTGCAGAAGGACTGTTACACAGAGCAGAGGTTGAAGACTGAGGTGAAGAAAGACTGTTACAGAGAGCAGATTTGGGATACAGGGGTGCAGAAATGATACAGATTAGAAGTTGGAGACTGAGGTACAGAAGAACTGTTACAGAGAGCAGGGGGTTGGAGACTCGGGTGCAGAATGATTATTGCAGAGAGCAGAGTTTTCAGACTGAGGTACAGAAGAACTGTTGCAGAGAGCAGATGTTGGAGATTGGGGTGCAAAGGACTGTTGCAGCTAGCAGAGGTTGGAGACTGGGGTGCAGAGGGATCGTTGCAGTAAGCAGAGGTTGGAGACTGGGGTGCATAAGGACTGATACAGAGAGCAGAGTTTGGAAACTGGGGTGCAGAAGGTCTTTTACAGAGAACAGAATGTGGAGACTGGGTTGCAGAAGAATCTTACATAGAGCAGAGGTTGGAGACTGAAGTGTAGAAGCACTGTAACAGAGAGTAGCGGTTGGAGACTCAGGTGCAGAAGAACCATTGCAGAGAGCAGAGTTTGTAGACCGAGGTGCAGAAGGCTTGTTAGAGAGAGCAGAGGTTGGAGACTGGGGTCTAGAAGGACTGTAGCCGAGAGCAAAGGTTGAAGAATAAGGTGCAGAGGGACAGTTACACAGAGCACAGGTTGGAGACTGGGGTGCAGAAGGACTGATACAGAAAGCAGAGGTTGGAGACTTCATTGTAGAAGTACCCTTACAGAGAGCAGATGTTGGAGAATGCAGTACAGAAAGACTGTTATAGAGAGCAGAGTTTGGTAACTGGGGTGCAAAAGAACTGTTGCAGAGAGCACAGGATAAAGACTGTGGTGAGGTAGGACTGTTGCAGAGAGATGAGGTTGAAGACTGACTTGCAGAATGACAGTTACAGAGGGATGAGTTTTGAGACTGTTGTGCAAAACAATAGATACAGGAAGCAGAGGTTGGATACTGGGGTGCATAAAGACCCTTACGGAGAACAGCAGTTGGAGACTGAGGTAGAGAAGGACGGTTACAGAGAGCAGAGGTTGAAGACTGGGGTGCACAAGAACAGATTTAGAGACCAGAGGTTGGAGACTGGGGTACTAAAGGATCGTTGGGGTGAGCAGAGTATGGAGACTGGGGTGTCTAAGGACTGTTCCAGATAGCAGAGTTTGGAGACTGGGGTGTAGAAGGACTGTTTCAGAGAGCAGATGTTGGAGACTTGGGTGCAGAAGGAGTGTTGCATAGAGCAGAGTTTGGAGAATGAGGTACAGAAGGACTGTTAAAGAGAGCAGAGGTTGGAGACTGGGGTGCAGAAGGACTTTTGAAGAGAGCAGATTTTACAGACTGAGGTAAAGAAGAACTGTTGTAGAGAGCAGATTTTGAAGACTGGGGTTCAGAAGGACTGTTGCAGGGAGCAGAGATTTGAGACTAGGGTGCAGAAGGATCGTTGGTGCGAGCAGAGTATGGAGAGAGGGGTGTAGAAGGACTGCTGCAGAGAAAAGTGGTTGCAGTCTGAGGTGCAGAAGGACCATTGCAGAAAGCAGAGGTTGGAGACTGGGTTTCAGAAGGATCCTATAGAGAGCACAGTTTGGACACTGAGGTGCAGAAGGACTGTTGCAGGGAGCAGAGGTTGGAGATTGGGGCGCAGAAGTACTTTTGCAGAGAACAGAGTTTGGATTCTGAGGTGCAGAACGACTTTTACAGAGAGCATAGGTTGGAGACTGGGGTGCAGAGGGATTGTTGCAGAGAGCAGAAGTTGCAGAGTGAGGTGCAGAAGGACTGTTACAGAGAGCAGAGTTTGGAGACTCTGGTGCAGAAGGACTGATACAGAAAGCAGAGGTTGAAGACTGGGGTGTAGAAGGACTTTTGCAGAGAGCAGAGTTTGGAGACGGGGTTGGCGAAGGACTGTTGCAGACAGCAGATTTGGGAGACTGAGGTGCAGAAGGAATGTTGGAGAGAGAAGAAATTAGAGACTGGGGTGCATATGGAGTATTGCAGAGAGCAGAGGTTGCAGACTGAGGTGCAGAAAGCCTGATACAGACAGCAGAGTTTCAAGAATGTGGAGCAAAAAAACTGCTACAAAAAACAGTGGTTGGAGAATGTGGTGAAGAAGGACCCTTACAGAGAACAGAGGTTGAAGAAGTGTTTTTGAGAACAAGGTTGGAGACTGGGGTGCAGAGGGACCATTGCAGAGAGCAGAGTTTGGAGACTGGGGTACAGAATGATCTTACAAAGAGCAGAATTTGGAGACTGGGTAGCAGAAAGACTGTTGCAGAATAGACGTTGGAGACTGGGGTGCAGAAGGATCGTTGCAAAGAGCAGATCTTGGAAACTGGGGTATAGAAGGACTGGTCCAGAAAGCAGAGGTTGGAGAATGGGGTGCAGAAGGACTGTTTCAGAGAGCAGTTTTTGAAGACTGAGGTGCAGAAGGACTGTTTCAGAGAGCAGAGTTTGGAGACTGGGGTGCAGAAGGACTGATACAGAGAGCCGAGGTTGGAGACTGTGGTGCAGAAGGACTGTTGCAGAGAGCAGAGTTTTGAGACTGAGGTATAGAAAGATCATTTCAGAGAGCAGAGGTGGAGACTTGGTTGCAGAAGGACTGTTACACACAGCACATGTTGCAGACTGTGTTGCAGAAGGAATTTTCCAGACAGCAGAGGTTGGAGACTGGGGCGCATAAGAAATGTTGCAGATAGCAGAGTTTGGATATGAGGTGCAGAAAAACTGTTACAGAGAGCAGAGGTTGTAGACTGAGGTGCAGAAGGTCTGTTGCTGAAAGCAGAGTTTGGAGACTGGGGTGCAGAGTGAGTGACACATAACGCAGAGTTTGGAGACTCGGGTGTAGAAGGACTGTTACAGAGAGCAGAGGTTGGAGACTGGGGTGCAGAGGGATTGTTGCAGAGAGCAGAAGTTGCAGAGTGAGGTGCAGAAGGACTGTTACAGAGAGCAGAGTTTGAAGACTCTGGTACAGAAGGACTGATACAGAAAGCAGAGGTTGAAGACTGGGGTGTGGAAAGACTGTTGCAGAGAGCAGAGTTTGGAGACGGGGTTGGAGAAGGACTGTTGCAGACCACAGATTTGGGAGACTGAGGTGCAGAAGGAATGTTGAAGAGAGAAGAAATTAGAGACTGGGCTGCATATGGACTATTTCAGAGAGTAGAGGTTGCAGACTGAGGTGCAGAAAGCCTGATACAGACAGCAGAGTTTCGAGAATGTGGTGCAAAAGGACTGATACAGAAAACAGAGATTGGCGAATGCGGTGCAGAAGGACCCTTACAGAGAACAGAGGTTGAAGAAGTGTTTTTGAGAACAAGGTTGGAGTCTAGGGTGCAGAGGGACCATTGCAGAGAGCAGAGTTTGGAGACTGGGGTACAGAATGATCTTACAGAGAGCAGAATTTGGAGACTTGGTTGCAGAAATACTGTTGCAGACTAAACGTTGGAGACTGGGGTGCAGAAGGATCGTTGCAGAGAGCAGATCTTGAAGACTGGCGTATAGAAGGACTGGTCCAGAGAGCAGAGGTTGGAGACTGGGGTGCAGAAGGACTGTTTCAGAGAGCAGTTTTTGAAGACTGAGGTGCAGAAGGACTGTTTCAGAGAGCAGAGTTTGGAGACTGGGGTGCAGAAGGACTGATACAGAGAGCCGAGGTTGGAGATTGAGGTGCAGAAGGAAAGTTACAGAGAGCAGAGCTTGGAGAATGGGGTGCAGAAAGCCTGATACTGAAAGCACTGGTGGGAGACCGTGGTCAAGAAGGACCGTTACAGAGAGCAGAGGTACGAGACTGCAGTACAGAAGCACTGTTACAGAGAGCAGATGTTGAAGACTGTGGTACAGAAGGGCTGTTGCAGAGAACAGAAGTTAAAGACTGGGGTGCATAAGGACTGTTGCTGAGAGCAGAGGTTGGAGACTGATGTGCAGATGGATTGTTACAGAGAGTAGAGTTTGGAGACTTGGGTGCAGAAGTATCTTTCAGAGAGCTGAGGTTGGGGACTGGGGTACAGAAGCACTGTTGCAGAGAGCAGAGTTTGGAGACTTGTGTGCAGAAATATCGTTGCAGAGAGAAGAGGTTGGAGTCTGTGGTTTAGAAGGATCCTTGCAGAGAGCAGAGGTTAAAGACTGAGGTGCAGAAGGAGTGTTACAGAGAGCAGATTTTGGAAACTGGGGTGCAAGACTGATACAGAAATCATATGTTGGAGCCTGGGGTGCAGAATGATTGTTGCAGAAAGCAGAGGTTGGAGTCTGGGTTGCAGAAGGACCATTACAGAGAGAAGAGGTTTTAGACTGCAGTACATAAGGTCTGTTGCAGAGAGAAGATTTGGAGACTGGGTTGCAGAAGGAGTGTTGCACAGAGCAAGGTTGATAACTGGGGTGCAGAAGGGCTGTTGCAGAGAGACGAGGTTGCAGAGTGAGGTTCAGAAGAACTGTAACTGAGAGAAGAGTTTGGAGACTGTAGTGCAGAAGGACTGATACAGAAAAGAGAGGTAGGAGACTGGGGTTAAGAAGGACCCTTACGGAGAACAGAGGGTGAAGACTGTGGTACAGAAGAACTGTTTTGGAGAACAGAGTTTGGAGACTGGGTTGCAGAAGGACCGTTGCAGGACATTGCAGAGGTTGGAGATTTGGGTGTATAAGGCCTGTTTAAGAGAGAAAAGTTTGGAGACTGAGGTGCACAAGGACTGTTACAGTGAGCAGAGTTTGGAGACTGGGTAGTAGATGGATCTTACAGAGAGCAGAGGTTTGAGACTGACGTGCAGAAGGAGTGTTACATAGAACAGAGTTTGGAGACTGGGGTGCAGAAGGATCGTTGCAGAGAGCAGAGTATTCAGACTGAGGTGCAGAAGGACTGTTGCAGACAGCTAATGTTCGAGATTGTGGTTCAGAAAGACTGTTGAAGAGAGAATAGTTTGGAGACTTGGGTGCAGAATTATCGTTCCAGACAGCAGAGATTGTAGACTGGGGTGCAGAAGGCCTGTTACAGATTGCAGAATTTGGAGAAGGGGTGCAGTAGGACTGTTACAGAGAGCAGAGTTTGGGGATTGGGTTGCAGAAGGATCTTACAGACAGCAGAGGTTGGAGACTGAAGTGCAGAAGGACTGTTACAGAGAGTAGAGGTTGGAGACTGAGGTGCAGAAATACCAATGCAGAGAGCAGAGTTGGAGACAGAGGTACAGAAGGACTGTTGAAGAGCAGAGTTTGGAGACTTGGGTGTAGAAGGACTGTTGCAGAGAGCAGAGGTTGTAGATTGGGGTGCAGAAAGACTGTTGCAGAGAGCAGAATTTGAAGACTGAGGTTCATAAAGACTGTTACAGAGAGCAGAGGTTTGAGACTTGAGTGCAGAACGACTGATACAGAAAGCAGAGGGTAGAGTCTGGGGTGCAAGAGGACAGTTACGGAGAGCAGAGGTTGGAGACTTCAGTGCAGAAGGACTGTTACACAGAGCAGAGTTTGGAGAGTGGGGTGCAGAAGAATAGTTACAAAGTGCACAGCTTTGATACTGGGGTGAAGAAGAAATGTTGCAGAGAGCAGAGGTTGGAGACTGGGGTGCAGAAGTTCTCTTGCAGAGAGCAGATTTTAGAGACTGGAATGCAGAAGGACCCTTACAGAGAACAGAGGTTGGATACTGCGGTACAGGAAGCCTATTACTGGGATCAGAGGTTGGAGACTGGGGTGCAGAATAACTGTTGTAGAGAACAGAGTTTAGAGTTTTGGGTGAAGGTCGACCATTGCAGATAGCAGTGGTTGGAGACTGGGTTTCAGAAGGATTCTACAGAGAGCAGAGTTTGAACACTGAGGTGCAGAAGGACTGTTGCAGAGAGCAGAGATTGAAGATTGGGGCGCAGTATGACTGATACAGAAAGTAGAGTTTGGAGACTGGGTTGCAGAAAAACCGTTACAGAGAGCAGAGTTTTGAGACTTAAGTACAGAAGGACGGTAACAGAGAGTAGATGTTGGAGACTGGGGTGAAAAAAGACTGTTGTAGAAGAGCAGATTTTTGAGACTGGGGTGCAGACAGACTGTTGCAGAGAGCAGAGGTTGCAGAGTGAGATGCAGAAGGACTGTTACAGAGAGCAGAGTTTGGAGACTTTGGTGCAGAAGGACTGATACAGAAAGCAGAGCTTGGAGAATGGGGTGCAGAAGGAACCTTACAGAGAACAGAGGTTGAAGACTGCGGTACAGAAAAACTGATGTATAGAACAAGGTTGGAGACTGGGTGCAGAGGGACCATTGCAGAGAGTAGACGTTGGAGACTGGGGTGCCGAAGGATTGTTGCAGAGAACAGACGTTAGAGACTGGGGTGCAGAAAGATTTTACAGAGAGCAAAGTATGGAGACTGAGGTGCAGAAGGACTGTTGACAATAGCAGAGTTTGGAGACAGGGTTGCAGAAAAATCTTACTGAGAGCAGAGTTTGGAGACTAAGGTGAAACAAGACTGTTACCAAGAGCAGAGTTTGAAGACTGGGGTACAGAAGGACTGTTGGAGATTACAGAGGTTGGAGACTGGGGTGCAGAAGAATCTTTGCAGAGAGCAGAGGTTTGAGACTGGGGTGCAGAAGGACTGTTACAGAGAACAGAGTTTGGAGACTGCAGTCAGAAGGCCTGTTATAGAGAGCAGAGTTTGGTGAAAGGATGCAGAACGACTGTTACAGAGGGCAGAGTTTGGAGACTGGGTAGCAGAAGGATTTTACAGAGAGAAGAGGTTGGAGTTTGAGGTGCAGAAGGACTCTTACAGAGAGTAGAGGTTGGAGACTGAGGTGCAGAAGGACCATTGCAGAGAGCAGAGTTGGAGAGAGAGGTGCAGAAAAATTGTTACAGAGAGAAGAGTTTGGAGACTGGGGTGCAGAAGGACTGTTGCAGATAGCAGAGGTGGGAGAATGGGGTGAAAAAGGACTGTTGCAGGGTGTAGGTGTTGGAGACTTGGGTGCAGAAGGACTGTTGAAGAGAGCAGAATTTGGAGACTGAGGTGCAGAATAACTGTTACAAAGAGAATAGTTTAGAGACTGGGGTTCAGAAGGACTGATACAGAAAGCAGAGTTTGGAGACTAGGGTGCAAAAGGACCGTTGCAGAGAACAGAGTTCGGAGACTGCCATACAGGAAAATTGTTATAGAGAGCAGAGGTTGGAGAATGGTTTATAGAAGAACTGTTTCAGAGTGCAGATGTTGGAGACTGGGGTTCAGAAGAACTGTTGCTGAGAACAGAGTTTGGAGACTGGGGTGCAAAAGAACTGTTGCACAGAGCAGAGGTTGGAGACTGAGGTGCAGAAAGAATGTTACAGAGAGCAAAGTTTGAAGACTGGGGTGCAGAATTACTGATACAGAAAGCAGAGTTTGAGACTGGGGTGCAGAAGAACCGTTACAGAGAGCAGAGGTTGGAGACTGTAGTACAGAAGAATTGTTGCAGAGAGCAGAGGTTAGAGAATGGGGTGCAAAAGGACTGTTACAGAGAGCAGAGGTTAGAGAATGGAGTGCAGAAGTAAGGTTGCAGAGTTTAGAGGTTGAAGACAAAGGTGCAGAAAGACTGTTACAGAGAGCAGTTGTTTGAGACTGGAAAGTAGAAGGACTGTTGCAGAGAACAGATGTTGTAGACTGGGTTTCAGCAGGACCGTTGTGGAAAGCAGAGGTTGTAGACTGGGTTGGAGAAGAATGATACAGAGAGCAGAGTTTGGAAACTGGGGTGCAGAAGGACCTTACAGAGAACAGAGGTTGGAGACTGGGGTGCAGAATGAGTGTTAAGGAGAGGAGACAATAGAGACTGGGGTGCAGAAGGATTGTTGTAGAGAGCAGATGTTGGAGACTGGGGTGCATAATGACCGTTGCAGAGAGCAGAGGTTGGAGACAGGGGTGCAGAAGGACGGTTGCAGAGAGCAGAGGTTGGAGACTGAGGTTCAGAAAAACAGTTACAAAGAGCAGAGGTGGAGTCTGGGGTGCAGAAAAATCGTTGAAGAGAGCAGAAGTTGGAGACTGAGTTGCAGAAGAATCGTTGAAGAGAGCAGAGGTGGAGGCTGGGCTACAGAAGGACCATTACAAAGAGAAGAGGTGGAAGACTGCGGTGCAGAATGACTGTTACAGGGAGCACAGGTTGGAGACTGGGGTGCAGAAGAATGTTGCAGAAAGAAGAGGTTGGACACTGGGGTGCAGAAGGACTGTTTCAGAGAGCAGAGGTTTGAGACTGAGATGCAGAAAGATTGTAACACAGAGCAGACGTTGGAAACTGGTGTGAAGAATTATGATACAGAAAGCAGAGGTGTGAGACTGGGGTCCAGAAGGACTGTTACAGAGAGCAGAGGTTGCAGACTGGCGTGCAGAAGGACTGTTTCAGAGAGCAGAGTTTGGAGACTGGGGTGCATAGGGCCTGCTACAGAGAGCAGAGTTTGGAGACTGGGTTGCAGAAGGACTGTTATAGAGAGTAGAGTTTTGAGGCTGGGTTGAAGAAGGATCTTACAGAGAGCAGTGGTTGGTGACTGTGGTGAAGGACAAATGTTACAGAGGGCAGTGATTATAGACTGGGGTGCAGAAGGATGCTGATGAGAGCAGAGGTTTCAGACTGAGGTGCAGAAGGACTCTAACAGAGAGAAGAGGTTGAAGACTGAGTTTCAGCAGGACTGTTACAGAGAGCAGAGTTTTGTGTCTGAGGTGCAGAAGGACTGTTACAGAAAGCAGAGTTTGGAAATTGGGGTACAGAGGAACCGTTACAGAGAGCAGAGGTTGGAGACTTGGGTGCAGAAGGACTGTTTCACAGAGCAGAGGTTGAAAACTGGGGTGTAGAAGAACTGTTGCAGAGAGCAGAGGCTGTAAACTTGGGTGAAGAAGGACTGTTACCAAGAACAGAATTTGGAGACTGTGATGCAGAAGGACTGTTGAGGAGAGGAGACGTTGGAGACTGGGGTGCAGAAGGATCGTTTCAGAGAGGAGAGGTTGGAGACTGAGGTGCAAAATGATCATAGCAGAGAACAGCATTTTAAGACTGAGGTGTAGAAGCACTGTTGCAGAGACCACAGGTTGGAGACTGGGGCGAAGAAGGACTGTTGCAGAGAGCAGTGGTTAGAGAATCGGGTGCAGAAGTCTTGTTATAGAGAACAGACTTTGGAGACTGGGGTGAAGAAGGCCTGTTACCAAGAGGAGAGTTGAGAGAAGGGGTGCAGAAGGAATGTTAGAGAGGGCAGAGTTGAGAGACTGGGTTGCAGAAGGATCTTACAGAGAGCAGATGTTAGAGACTGAGGTGTAGAATGATTGTTGCAGAGAGAAGAGTTTGGAGACTGGAGTGCAGAAGGCCGGTTACAGAGAGCAAAGTTTGAAGACTGGGGTGCAGAAGGCCTGTTAAATAGAGCAGAGGTTGAAGACTGTGGTGCAGAAAGACTGTTATAAAGAGCAGAGTTTTGAGACTGGGGAGCAGAAGATGTGTTGCAGAGTACAGAGGTTGGAGACTGGGGTACAGCAGGACTGTTGCAGAAAGCAGAGGTTGGAGACTGGCGTGGAGAAGGAATATTACAGAGAGCAGAGTTTGGAGACTGGGGTCAGAAGGATCTTTCAGAGAGCAGAGGTTGGAAACTGGTGTGAAGAAGGATCGTTGCAGAGAGAAGAGTTTGGACACTGGGGTTAAGAAGAACTGTTGCAGAGAGCAGATTTTGGAGACTGAGTGCAGAAGGACTGTTTAGAGAGCAGATGTTGGAGACTGGGGTTCAGAAGGACTCTTGCAGAGAGAAAAGGTTGAAGACTGAGGTGGAGAAGTATTGTTACACAGAACAGAGTTTGGAGACTGGGGTGCAGAAGGACTGTTGAAGAGAGCAGAGTTTTAAGACTGAGGTACAGAAAGATCATTGCAGAGAGCAGAGGTGGAGACTTGGCTACAGAAGGACTGTTACACACAGCACACGTTGCACACTGGGTTGCAGAAGAAATTTTGCAGACAGCAGAGGTTGGAGACTGGGGCGCATAAGAACTGTTGCAGATAGCAGAGTTTGGATATGAGGTGCAGTAGGACTGTTACAGAGAGCAGAGGTTGTAGACTGGGGTGCAGAAGGTCTGATACAGAAAGCAGAGTTTGGAGACTGGGGTGCAGGAGGATCGTTACAGAGAGAAAAGTTTGAAGACTGTGGTATAGAAGGACTGTTACAGAGAGTAGAGGGTGGCGACTGGGGTGAAGAAGGAGTGTTGCAAAGAACAGAGTTTGGAGACTGAGGTGCAGAAGGACTGTTACAGAGAGCAGAGGTTGGAAACTTTGGTGCAGAAGAACTGATACAGAAAGCAGACTGTGGAGACTGGGGTGCAGAAGGACCTTTACAGGGAGCAGAGGTAGGATACTGGGGTGCAGAAGGACTTTTGCAAAGAGCAGAGGTTGGAGACTGGGGTGGAGAAGGAATGCTGTAGAGAGCAGATGTTGGAGACTGAGGTGCAGAAGTACTGTTACAGAGAGCAGAGATTGAAGCCTGGGTGCAGAAGGACTGATACAGAAAGCAGAGTTTGGAGACTGGGTTGCAGAAGGACTGTTACAGTGAGAAGAGTTTGGAAACTGCAGTACTAAAGGACTGTTACAGAGAGTAGAGGTTAGAGACTAGGGTGGACAAGTACTATTGGAGAGATCTGATATTGAAGACTTGGGTGCAGAAGGACTGTTGCAGAGAGGAGGTTGAAAACTGGGGTGCAGAAGAACTGTTGCAAGGAGGAGAGGTTCGAGACTGGGGTGAAGAGACTTTTGCAGAGAGCAGATGTTGGAGACTGGCGTGAAGAAAGACTTTTGCAGAGATTAGAATTTGGAGACTGAGGTGCAGAAGGACTGTTACAGAGAGCAGAGGTTAGGGACTTGAGTGCAGAAGGACTGATACAGAAAGTAGAGGTTGGAGACTGCGGTGCAGAAGTACCGTTACAGAGAGTAGAGGTTGGAGATTGGGGTGCAGAATAACTGTTGTAGAGAACAGAGGTTGGAGACTGGGGAGCAGAAGGACAATTGCAGAAAGCAGAGTTTGGAGACGGGGTTTAAAAGGGTCTAACAGAGAGCAGAGGTTGGAGTCTGAAGTGCAGAAAAATGTTACAGAGAGCAAAGTTTGGAGACTTGGTTTCAGAAAAACTGATACAGAAAGCAGACTTTGGAGAAGGAGTGTTGCAGAGAGCAAGGTTGAAGACTGCGGTGTAGGAGGGCTGTTGCAGAGAGAAGAGGTTGCAGAGTGAGGTGCAGAAGGACTGTAACTGAGAGCAGAGTTTAGAGACTGTAGTGCAGAAGGACTGATACAGAAAGTAGAGTTTGGAGACTGGGGGTTAAGAAGGACCCTCACGGAGAACAGAGGTTGAAGACTGTGGTACAGAAGAACTGTTTTGGAGAACAGAGTTTGGAGACTGGGGTGCAGACGGACCGTTGCACATTGCAGAGGCTGGAGATTTGGGTTTATAAGGCCTGTTAAAGAGAGAAAAAGTTTTGAGATTGGGGTGCACAAGGACTGTTACAGTGAGCAGAGTTTGGAGACTGGGTAGTAGATGGATCTTACTGAGAGCAGAGGTTTGAGACTGACGTGAAGAAGGAGTGTTACATAGAACAGAGTTTGGAGACTGGGGTGCAGAAGGATCGTTGCAGAGAGCAGAGTATTCAGACTGAGGTGCAGAAGGACTATTGCAGACAGCTGATGTTCAAGACTGGGGTTCAGAAGACTTTTGCAGAGAGAAGAGTTTGGAGACTTGGGTGCAGAATTATCGTTCCAGAGAGCAGAGATTGTAGACTGGGGTGCAGAAGGCCTGTTACAGATTGCAGAATTTGGAGAAGGGGGTGCAGTAGAACTGTTACAGAGAGCAGAGTTTGGGGATTGGGTTGCAGAAGGATCTTACAGACAGCAGAGGTTGGAGACTGAAGTGCAGAAGGACTGTTACAGAGAGTAGAGGTTGGAGACTGAGGTGCAGAAAGACCAATGCAGAGAGCAGAGTTTGGAGACAGAGGTACAGAAAGACTGTTGAAGAGCAGAGTTTGGAGACTTGGGTGTAGAAGGACTGTTGCAGAGAGCAGAAGTTGTAGATTAGGGTGCAGAAAGACTGTTGCATAGAGCAGAATTTGAAGACTGAGGTTCATAAGGACTGTTACAGAGAGCAGAGGTTTGAGACTTGAGTGCAGAACGACTGATATAGAAAGCAGAGGTTAGAGTCTGGGGTGCAAGAGGATAGTTACGGAGAGCAGAGGTTGGAGACTGCAGTACAGAAGGACTGTTTCACAGAGCAGAGGTTGGAGAGTGTGGTGCAGAAGTACACTTACAAAGAGCACAGTTTTGAGACTGGGGTGAAGAAGAAATGTTGCCGAGAGCTGAGGTTGGAGACTGGGGTGTAGAAGGTCTCTTGCAGAGAGCAGATTTTAGAGACTGGGGTGCAGAAGGACCCTTACAGAGAACAGAGGTTGAATACTGTGGTACAGGAGGACTGTTATTGGGATCAGAGGTTGGAGACTGGGGTGCAGAATAACTGTTGTAGAGAACAGAGTTTAGAGAGTTGGGTCCATGTTGACCATTAGAGATAGCAGAGGTTGGAGACTGAATTTCAGAAAGATTCTACAGAGAGCAGAGTTTGAACACTGAGGTTCAGAAAGACTGTTGCAGAGAGCAGAGGTTGGAGATTTGGGCTCAGTAGGACTGTTGCAGAAAGCAGAGGTTGGAGTCTGAGGTGCAGAAGGACTGTTAAAGAGAGCAGAGTTTAGAGACCGGGGTGCAGAAGGACTGATACAGAAAGTATAGTTTGGAGACTGGGGTGCAGAAAAACCGGTAAAGAGAGCAGAGGTTTGAGACTGAAGTACAGAAGGATGGTAACAGAGAGCAGATGTTGGAGACTGGGGTGGAAAAAGACTGTTGTAGAGAGCAGATTTTGGAGACTGGGGTGCAGACAGACTGTTGCAGAGAGCAGAGGTTGCAGATTGAGGTGCAGAAGGACTGTTACAGAGAGCAGAGTTCGGAGACTGTGGTGGAGAAAGACTGATACAGAAAGCAGAGGTTTGAGAAAGGGGTGCAGAAGGAACCTTACAGAGAACAGAGGTTGAAGACTGCGGTACAGAAGTACTGATGTAGAGAACAAGGTTGGAAACTGTGGTGCAGAGGTACCATTGGAGAGAGTAGACGTTAGAGACTGGGGTGCCGAAGGATATTTGCAGAGAGCACACGTTAGAGACTGGGGTGCAGAAGGATTTTACAGAGAGCAAAGTTGGGAGACTGAGGTGCAGAAGGACTGTTGCAGAGAGGAGAGGTTGGAGACTGGGGTGCAGAAGGACTGTTGCAGAGAGCAGAGATTGTAGACTGGTGTGCAGAAGGACTATTGCAGAGAGCAGAGGTTGGAGACTGGTATGCAGATGGACTGTTACAGAGATTAGAGGTAGAAGCCTGGGGTGCAGAATGACGTTTACAGAAAGCAGAGTCTGGAGACTGGGGTGCAGAAGGACCATTACAGAAAATAGAGGTTGAAGACTGTGGAATAGAAGCACTTGTAAAGAATGCAGAGGTTGGAGAGAGGTGTGCAGAAGGATATTAGAGAGAGCAGAGGTTGGAGACTGCGGTGCAATAAGACTGTTGCAGATAGCAGAGGTTGGAGACAGTGGTGCAGAAGGATGGTTGCAGAGAGAAGAGGTTGGAGACTGAGGTGCAGGAGGCCTGTTACAGAGAGCAGAGCTTTGAGACTTGGGTGCAGAAGGCCTGTAACATAGAGCAGAGTTTGGGGACTGGGTGGCAGAAGGATCTTACAGAGAGCAGAGGTTGTTGACTGAGGTTCCAAAAGACTGATTAAAGAGCAGAGGTTGGAGACTGAGTTCCAGAAAAATCGTTGCAGAGAGCAAAGTTTTCAGAATGATATTTAGAAGGACTGTTGAAGAGAACAGAGGTTGGCGACTTGGGTGCAAAAGGATCGTTACAGAGAGCAGAGGGTGGAGACTGGGGTTGTCAAAGGACTGTTTCAGAGAGAAGAGATTGGAGACTTGGGTTCAGAAAGACTGTTACAGAGAGCAGAGTTTGGAGACTGAGTTCAGAAGTACTGTTACAGAAAGCAGAGATTGGAGACTGGTTTACAGAAAAATATTACAGGAGAAGAGGTTGGAGAATGAGGTGCAGAAGGACTGTTACAGAGAGTAGATGTTGAAGACTGTGGTGCAGAAAGACCTTTGCAGAGAGCAGAGGTTGGAGACTAGGTGTAGAAAGACTGTTGATGAGTGCAGAGGTTGGAGACTTGGGTGTAGAAGGATTGTTACAGAGAGCAGAGGTTAGAGACTTGAGTGCAGAAGGACTGATACAGAAAGCAGAGTTTGGAGGCTGGGTGGAGGACTGTTGTAGAGAGTAGAGGTTTGAGACTGGTATGCAGAAGGACTATTGCAAAGAGCAGAGTTTTAAGACTGGTGTGCAGATGGACAGTTGCAGAGAGTAGAGGTTTTAGATTGGGGTGCAGAAGGACTGTTGCAGAGAGCAGAGGTTGGAGACTGGGGTGGAGAAGGACTGTTGCAGAGAGTAGAGATTGGAGATTGGGGTGCCGAAGGACTGATGCAGAGAGCAGAGTCTGGAGACTGAATTGCAGAAGGACTGTTACGGAGAGCAGAGTTTGGAGACTGGGGTGCAGAAGGACTTATACAGAAAGCAAAGGTTGGAGACTGGGCTGCGGAAGGACTGTTGCAAAGAGCAGAGATTGGAGACTGGGGTGGAGAAGGAATGTTGTAGAGAGCAGATGTTGGAGACTGAGGTGCAGAAGGACTGTTGCAGAGAGCAGTGTTTGGAGACTGGGGTGCAGTAGGACTATTGCAGA
The DNA here is from genome assembly GCF_052094955.1 of Ictidomys tridecemlineatus. Lineage (NCBI taxonomy): Eukaryota > Metazoa > Chordata > Mammalia > Rodentia > Sciuridae > Ictidomys > Ictidomys tridecemlineatus. The sequence goes on from NW_027523353.1 coordinate 110,852, forward strand.
GAGCAGAGGTTGCAGACTGAGGTGCAGCAGGACTGGTAAGGGAGCAGAGTTTGGAGACTGTGGTGCAGAAGGACTGACACAGAAAGCAGAGGTTGGAAACTGGGGTGCAAAGGAACCCTTAAGGAAACAGAGTTGGGAGACTGCGGAACAGAAGGACTGTTACAGAGAGCAGAGTTTGGAGACTGGGGTGCAGAAGAAGTGTTGAAGAGAACAGAGGTTGAAGACTGTGGTGCAGAAGTATCGTTTCAGAGACCAGAGTTTGGAGACTGGGGTGCAGAAGGACTGATACAGAAATCAGAAATTGGACACTGGGGTGCAGAAGGCCTGATACAGAAAGCAGAGTTTGGACACTGTTGTGTAGAAGGACTGTTACAGAGAGCAGAGTTTGAATACTGGGTTGCAGAAGGATGTTACAGAGAGCAGAGTTTAGAGACTGAGGTGCAGAAGCACTGTTACAGAGAGAAGAGTTTGGAGACTGAGGTTCAGATGGACCGTTGCAAAGAGCAGAAGTTTGAGACTGAGGTGCAGAAGGATTGTTACAGAGAGTAGAGGTTGGAGACTGGGGTGCAGAAGGACTGATACAGAAAGCAGAGGTTGGGTACTCGGGTGCAGAAGGACCCTTACAGAGAGCAGAGGTTGCAGACTGAGGTGCAGAAGGACTGTTACAGCGGGCAGAGTTACGAGACTTGGGTGGAAAACGACTGATACAGAAAGCAGAGGTTGGATAGTGGGGTGCATAAAGACCCTTACAGAGAACAGAGGTTGGAGACTGCGGTACAGAAGGAGTTTTACGGAGAGCAGACGTTGGAGACTGGGGTACAGAATGATCGTTGCAGAGAGCAGAGTTTGGAGACTGGGGTGTAGAAGAATGGTTAAAGAGAGAAGATTTTGGAGACTGTAATGGAGAAGGACTTTTACAGAAAGCAGAGGCTGAAGACGGGGGTGCAGTAGGACATTTACAGAGAGAACATGTTGGAGACTGATGTGCAGAAAAACTGTTGCAGAGAGCAAAGTTTGGAGACTGGGTTGCAGAAAGAGTTTTTCAGAGAGCAGAGGTTGCAGACTGAAGTACAGAAGGACCCTTACAGAGACCAGAGTTTGGAGACTGCGGTACAGAAGGCCTGTTATGGAGAGCATAGGTTGGAGACAGGTGTTCAGAAAGATCATACAGACATCATAGGTTGAAGACTGGGGTGCAGAAGGCCTGTAACAGAGAGAAGCACATGGAAACTTAGGTGCAGAAGAATCGTTGCTGAGAGCAGAGTTTTCAGACTGAGGTGCAGAAGGACTGGTAAAGACAGCAGAGGTTGGAGACTGGGGTGCAGAAACCCGGTTACAGAGAGCAGAGGTTTTACACTGGGGTGGAGAAGGACTGCTTCAGAAAGTAGAGGTTGGAGACTGAGGTGTATAAGGAGTGTTACAGATAGCAGAAGTTTAAGACTGGGGTAGAGAAGTACTGATTCAGAAAGCAGAGCTTGATGACTGGTGTGCAGAAGGACTGTTGCAGAGAGCAGAGGATGGAGACTGAGGTGGGGAACGACTGTTGCAGAGAGAAGATGTTAGAGACTGGGGTGCAGAAGGACTTATACAGAAAGCAAAGGTTGGAGACTGGGCTGCGGAAGGACTGTTGCAAAGAGCAGAGATTGGAGACTGGGGTGGAGAAGGAATGTTATAGAGAGCAGATGTTGGAGACTGAGGTGCAGAAGGACTGTTGCAGAGAGCAGTGTTTGGAGACTGGGGTGCAGTAGGACTATTGCAGAGAGCAGAGGTTGCAGACTGAGGTGCAGCAGGACTGGTAAGGGAGAAGAGTTTGGAGACTGTGGTGCAGAAGGACTGACACAGAAAGCAGAGGTTGGAAACTGGGGTGAAGAAGGACCATTAAAGAAACAGAGTTGGGAGACTGCGGAACAGAAGGACTGTTACAGAGAGCAGAGTTTGGAGACTGGGGTGCAGAAGAAGTGTTGAAGTGAACAGAGGTTAAAGACTGTTGTGCAGAAGGATTGATTTAGAGACCAGAGTTTGGAGACCGGGGTGCAGAAAGACTGATACAGAAAGCAGAGTTTGGAGGCTGGGTGGAGATGGACTGTTGTAGAGAGTAGAGGTTTGAGACTGGTGTGCAGAAGGACTATTGCAAAGAGCAGAGTTTTGAGACTGGTGTGAAGATGGACAGTTGCAGAGAGTAGAGGTTTTAGATTGGGGTGCAGAAGGACTGTGGCAGACAGCAGAGTTTGGAGACTGGGGTGGAAAAGAACTGTTGCAGAGAGTAGAGATTGGAGATTGGGGTGCCGAAGGACTGATGCAGAGAGCAGAATCTGGAGACTGAAGTGCAGAAGGACTGTTACGGAGAGCACAGGTTGAAGACTGGGGTGCAGAAGGACTTATACAGAAAGCAAAGGTTGGAGACTGGGCTGTGGAAGGACTGTTGCAAAGAGCAGAGATTGGAGACTGGGGTGGAGTAGGAATGTTGTAGAGAGCAGATGTTGGAGACTGAGGTGCACAAGGACTGTTGCAGAGAGCAGTGTTTGGAGACTGGGGTGCAGTAGGAATATTGCAGAGAGCAGAGGTTGCAGACTGAGGTGCAGAAGGACTGGTAAGGGAGCAGAGTTTGGAGACTGTGGTGCAGAAGGACTGACACAGAAAGCAGAGGTTGGAAACTGGGGTGCAAAAGGACCATTAAAGAAACAGAGTTGGAAGACTGCGGAACAGAAGGACTGTTACAGAGAGCAGAGTTTGGAGACTGGGGTGCAGAAGAAGTGTTGAAGAGAACAGAGGTTGAAGACTGTGGTGCAGAAGGATTGATTCAGAGACCAGAGTTTGGAGACCGGGGTGCAGAAAGACTGATACAGAAATCAGAGGTTGGAGACTGGGGTGCAGAAGGCCTGATACCGAAAGCAGAGTTTGGAAACTGTTGTGTAGAAGGATTGTTACAGAGAGCAGAGTTTGAATACTGGGTTGCCGAAGAATGTTATAGAGAGCAGAGTTTAGAGACTGAGGTGGAGAAGCACTGTTACAGAGAGAAGAGTTTGGAGACTGAGATTCAGATGGACCGTTGCAAAGAGCAGAAGTTGGAGATTGAGGTGCAGAAGGATTGTTACAGAGAGCAGAGGTTGGAGACTGGGGTGCAGAAGGACTTATACAGAAAGCAGAGGTTGGATACTCAGGTGCAGAAGGACCCTTACAGAGAGCAGAGTTTTGAGACTGAGGTGCAGAAGGACTGTTGTAGAGAGCAGAGGTTGCGGAATGAGGTGCAGAAGGACTGTTACAGCGGGCAGAGTTTCGAGACTTTGGTGGAAAACGACTGATACAGAAAGCAGAGGTTGGATACTGGGGTGCATAAAGACCCTTACGGAGAACAGAGGTTGAAGACTGCGATACAGAAGGATTGTTAAAGAGAGCAGAGGTTGGAGACTGGGGTCCCGAAGAACTTTTGTAGAGAACAGAGGTTGGAACTGGGTTGCAGGAGAATCCTCGGGGTGATCAGAGTATGGAGACTGGGGTGTAGATGTACTTTTGCAGAGAGCAGAAGTTGTAGACTGGAGTGTAGAAGGACTGTTGCAGAGAGCAGATGTTGGAGACTTGGGTGCAGAAAGACTGTTGCATAGAGCAGTCTCAGGTTGGAGACTGAGGTGCAGAAGGATGGGTAGAGAGACCAGACGTTGGAGACTGGGGTGCAGAAGGACTTTTACAGAGAGCATACGTTGGAGACTGGGGTGCAGAAGGATCATTGCAGAGAGCAGAGTTTGGAGACTGGGGTGTAGAAGAATCGTTAAAGAGAGCAGATCTTGGAGACTGTAATGCAGAAGGACTTTTACAGAGAGCAGAGGTTGAAGACGGGGGTGCAGTAGGACATTTACAGAGAGAACATGTTGGAGACTGATGTGCAGAAAAACTGTTGCAGAGAGCAAAGTTTGGAGACTGGGTTGCAGAAGGAGTGTTTCAGAGAGCAGAGGTTGCAGACTGAAGTACAGAAGGACCCTTACAGAGACCAGAGTTTGGAGTCTGCAGTACAGAAGGACTGTTACAGAGAGCATAGGTTCGAGACAGGTGTTCAGAAAGATCATACAGACATCATATTTTGGAGAATGGGGTGCAGAAGGACTGTTGCGGAGAGCAGAGGTTGGAGACTGGGGTTCAGAAGGCCTGTAACAGACAGCAGTACTTGGAAACTGAGGTGCAGAAGAATCGTTGCTGAGAGCAGAGTTTTCAGACTGAGGTGCAGAAGTACTGTTAAAGAGAGCAGAGGTTGGAGACTGGGGTGCAGAAGCCCGGTTACAGAGAGCAGAGGTTTTACACTGGGGTGGAGAATGACTGCTGCAGAGAGTAGAGGTTGGAGACTGAGGTGCATAAGGAGTGTTACAGATAGCAGAAGTTGGAGACTGGGGTGCAGAAGGACTGTTGTAGAGAGCAGAGATTGTAGACTGGGGTGCAGAATGACTGTTGCAGAGAGCAGAGGATGGAGACTGAGGAGCAAAGACTGTTACAGAGAGCAGAGTTTGGAGAATGTGGTGCTGATGGACTGATACTGAAACCACGGTTTAAGACTGGGGTGCAAAAGGACCCTAACAGAGAACAGAGATTGGAGACTGTGGTACAGAAGGACAGTTACAGAGAGCAGAAGTTGGAGACTTGGGTGCAGAATAATTCTTCTAGAGAACAGAGTTTGGAGACTGGGGTGCAGAAGGACCATTGCAAATAGCAGAGGTTGGAGACTGGGTTTCAGAAGGATTATATAGAGAGCAGAAATTGGACACTGAGGTGCAGAAGCAGTGTTGCAGAGAGCAGAGATTCGAGATTGAGGCGCAGTAGGACTGTTGCAGAGAGCAGAGGTTAAAGTCTGAGCTTCAGATGGAACTTTACAGAGAGCAGAGTTTAGAGACGGGTTGCAGAAGGACTGATACAGAAAGCAGAGTTTGGAGACTGGGTGCAGACGGACTGTTGCAGAGAGCAGAGGTTGCAGAGTGAGGTGCAGAAGAACGGTTACAGATATAAATGGTTGGACACTGGGATGGTAAAAGACTGTTACACAGAGCAGAGGTTGGAGAGTGGGGTACAGAAGGACAGTTACAAAGAGTATAGGTTTGAGACTGGGGTGGATAAGAAATATTACAGAGAACAGGGGTTAATGACTGGGGTGCAGAAGGTCTTTTGAAGAGAGCAGATTTTAGAGACTGGGGTGCAGAAGGACCCTTACAGAGAACAGAGGTTGGATACTGCGGTACAGGAGGACTGTTACAGGGATCAGAGGTTGGAGACTTGGGTGCATAATAACTGTTGTAGAGAACAGATTTTAGAGAGTGGGGTGCAGATGTACCATTGCACATAGCAGAGGTTGGAGACTAGGTTTTAGAAGAATCATACAGAGAACAGAGTTTGAACACTGAGGTGTAGAAGGACTGTTGCAGAAAGCAGAGGTTGGAGTCTGAGGTGCAGAAGGACTGTTAAAGAAGCAGAGTTTAGAGACCGGGGTGCAGAAGGACTGATACAGAAAGCAGATTTTGGAGACTGGAGTGCAGTAAAACGGTTACAGACAGCAGAGTTTGAGACTGAAGTACAGAAGGACAGTTACAGAGAAGAAGAGGTTGAAGACTGTGGTGGAAAAAGACTGTTGGAGAGAGCAGAGTTTGGAGACTGGAGTGCAGACAGTTGTTGCAGAGAGCACAGGTTGCAGAGTGAGGTGCAGAAGGACTGCTACAGAGAGCAGAATTTTGAGACTGTTGTGCAGAAAGACTGATACAGAAAGCAGAGGTTGGAGAATAGGGTGCAGAAAGAACCTTACAGAGAACAGAGTTTGAAGACTGCGGTACAGAAGAACTGATGTAGAGAACAAGTTTGAGACTGGGGTTCAGAGAGACCATTGTAGAGAATAGACGTTGGAGACTGGGGTGCCGAAGGATATTTGCAGAGAGCAGACGTTAGAGACTGGGGTGCAGAAGAATTTTACAGAGAGCAAAGTTGGGAGACTAAGGTGCAGAAGGACTGTTGCAGAGAGCAGAGGTTGGAGACTGGGGTGCAGAAGGACTGTGCAGAGTACAGTATTTGGAGACTGGAGTGCAGAAGGACTGTTGCAGAGAGCAGAGGTTAAAGACTGGGGTGCAGAAGGACTGTTACATAGAGCAGAGGTAGAAGCCTGGGGTGCAGAACGACGGATACAGAAAGCAGAGTTTGGAGACTGGGGTGCAGAAGGACCATTGCAGACAATAGAGGTTGGAGACTGCGGAATAGAAGGACTGTTAAAGAGAGCAGAGTTTGTAGACAGGTGTGCAGAAGGATATTACATAGAGCAGAGGTTGGAGACTGCGGTGAAACAGGACTGTTGCAGAGAGCAGAGGTTGGAGATGGTGGTGCAGAAGGATTGTTACAGAGGAGAAGAGGTTGGAGACTGAGTTGCAGGAGGCCCTGTTACAGAGAGCAGAGCTTGGAGACTGGGGTGCAGAAGGCCTGTAACATAGAGCAGAGTTTGGAGACTGGGTGGCAGAAGGATCTTACAGAGAGCAGAGGTTGTTGACTGAGGTGCCGAAGGACTGTTACAGAGAGCAGAGGTTGGAGACCAGTGTCCAGAAAGATCCTTGCAGAGAGCAGAGTTTTCAGAATGATGTTTAGTAGGACTGTTAAAAAGAACAGAGGTTTGGAGACTTGGGTGCAAAAGTATAGTTACAGAGAGCAGAGGGTGGAGACTGGGGGTGCCAAAGGACTGTTTCAGAGAGCAGAGGTTGGAGACTTGGGTTCAGAAGGACTGTTACAGAGAGCAAAGTTTGGAGACTGGGTTCAGAAGTACTGTTACAGAAAGCAGAGATTGGGGACTGGTTTACAGAAGGATATTACAGAGAGCAGATGTTGGAGACTGAGGTCCACAAGGACTGTTAAGGAGAGTAAATTTTGAAGACTGTGGTGCATCAAGACCTCTGCAGAGAGCAGAGGGTGGAGACTGAGGTGCAGAAGGACTGTTGATGAGTGCAGAGGTTGGAGACTTGGGTGTAGAAGATTGTTACAGAATGCAGATGTACAGTTGCAGAGAATAGAGGTTTTAGATTGGGGTGCAGAAGGACTGTTGCAGAGAGCAGTGGTTGGAGACTGGGGTGGAGAAGGACTGTTGCAGAGAGTAGAGATTGGAGATTGGGGTGCCGAAGGACTGATGCAGAGAGCAGAGTTTAGAAACTGAAGTGCAGAAGGATTGTTACAGAGAGCAGAGTTTGGAGACTGGAGTGCAGAAGGATCGTTACAGAGAGCAGAGGGTGGAGACTGGTGGTGCTAAAGGACTGTTTCAGAGAGCAGAGTTTAGAGACTTGGGTTAAGAAGGACTGTTAAAGAGAGAAGAGTTTGGAGACTGAGGTTCAGATGGACCGTTGCAGAGAGCAGAGGTTGGAGACTGAGGTGTAGAAGGATTGTTACAGAGAGCAGAGGTTGGAGACTGGGGTGCAGAAGGACTGATACAGAAAGCAGAGGTTGGATACTTGGGTGCAGAAGGATTTTTACAGAGAGCAGAGGTTGCAGACTGAAGTACAGAAGGACCCTTACAGAGACCAGAGTTTGGAAACTGCGGTACAGAAGGACTGTTACAGATAGCATAGTTGGAGACAGGTGTTCAGAAAGATCTTACAGACAGCATAGGTTGGAGACTTGGGTGCAGAAGGACTGTTACAGAGAGCAGTGTTTAGAGACTGAGGTGCAGAAGAATCGTTGCTGAGAGCAGAGATTTCAGACTGAGGTGCAGAAGAAGTGTTGAAGAGAACAGACGTTGAAGACTGTGGTGCAGAAGGATCGTTGCAGAGACCAGGAGTTTGGAGACTGGGGTGCAGAAGGACTGATACAGCAATTAGAGGTTGGAGACTGGGGTGCAGAGGGCCTGATACAGAAAACAGAGTTTGGACACTGTAGTGTAAAAGGACTGTTACAGAGAGCAGAGTTTGAATACTGGGTTGCAGAAGGATGTTACAGGGAGCAGAGGTTGAAGACTGAGGTGCAGAAGCACTGTTACAGAGAGAAGAGTTTGGAGACTGAGGTTCAGATGGATCGTTGCAGAGAGCAGAGGTTGAAGACTGAGGTGCAGAAGGATTGTTACAGAGAGCAGAGGTTGGAGACTGGGGTGCAGAAGGACTGATACAGAAAGCAGAGGTTGGATACTCGGATGCAGAAGGACCCTTACAGAGAGGTGAGGTTGGAGACTGAGGTGCAGAAGGACTGTTGCAGAGAGCAGAGGTTGCAGACTGAGGTGCAGAAGGACTGTTACAGTGGGCAGAGATTCGAGACTTTGGTGGAAAACGACTGATCCAGAAAGCAGAGGTTGGATACTGGGGTGCATAAAGACCCTTACGGAGAACAGAGGTTAGAGACTGCAGTACAGAAGGACTGTTACGGAGAGCAGACGTTGGAAACTGGGGTGCAGAAGAACTTTTGTAGAGAACAGAGGTTGGAACTGGGTTGCAGGAGGATCGTTGGGGCGAGCAGAGTATGGAGACTGGGGTGTAGAAGGACTGTTGCAGAGAGCAGAAGTTGTAGACTGGGGTGCAGAAGGACTGTTGCAGAGAGCAGATGTTGGAGACTTGGGTGCAGAAAGACTGTTTCATAGAGCAGATGTTGGAGACTGAGGTGCAGAAGGACGGTTAGAGAGACCAGACTTTGGAAACTGGGGTGCAGAAGGACTTTTACTAAGAGCAGACATTTGAGACTGGGGTGCAGAAGGATCGTTGCAGAGAGCAGAGTTTGGAGACTGGGGTTTAGAAGGATCGTTAAAAAGAGCAGATTTTGGAAACTGTAATGCAAGAGGACTTTTACAGAGATTAGAGTTTGAAGACGGGGGAGCACTAGGACATTTACAGAGAGAACATGTTGGAGACTGATGTGCACAAAAAACTGTTGCAGAGAGCAAAGTTTGGAGACTGGGGTGCAGAAGGACTGTTGCAGAGAAAAAGGTTGGAGACTGAGATGCAGAAAGACTGTTACAGAGAGCAGGGGTTTTACACTGGGGTGCAGAATAACTGATACGGAAAGTAGAGTTTGGAGACTGGGGTGCAGAAGGACTGTTACAGAAAGCAGATTTTGTAGCCTGGGGTGCAGAATGACTGCTGCAGAGAACAGAGCTTGGATACTGGGGTGCAGAAGGGCCGTTGCAGAGGGATGAGTTTGGAGACTGAGGTGCTGAATGAGTGTTACAGAGAGCAAAATTTGGAAAACGGGGTGCAGAAGGATTTTACAGAGAGCAGAGTTTGGAGACTGGGGTGCAGAAAGACTGTTGCAGAGAGAAGGTTGATAACTGGGGTGCAGAAGGCCTGTTACAGAGAGAAGATTTTGGAGACTGAGTTGCAGAAGACCTGTTACAGAGAGCAGATGTTGGAGACTGGGGTGCAGAAGGATTGTTACAGATAGCACAGTTTGGAGACTGGGGTTTAGAAGGATTGTTGCAGACAGCAGAGGTTTCAGACTGAGGATTAGAAGGTCTGTTACAGAGATCAGAGGTTAGACTCTGAGGTGCAGAAGAACTGTTTCAGAATCAGGTTGGCAATTGGGGTGCAGAAGGACCATTATAGAGAGTAGACGTTGGAGACTGCAGTACAGAAGGCCTGTTACAGAGAGCAGAGTTTGGAGACTGGGGTGCAGAAGGACTGTTACAGAGAGCAGACGTTGGACACAGAGGTGCAGATGGATTGTTACAGAGAGCAGAGATTTGATACTGGGGTTCAGAAAGACCATTACAGAGAGCAAAGAATTGAGACTGAGGTGCAAACGTACTTTTACAAAGAGCAGAGGTAGGAGACTGAGGTGCAGAAGGATCGTTGCAGAGAGAAGAGTTTGGAGAATGGGGTGCAGAAAGACTGTTACAGAAAGCAGAGGTTTGCAATTGGGGAACAGATGGACCATTACAAAGAGAAGAGGTTGGAGACTGCGATACAAAAGGACTGTTACAGAGAGAAGAGTTTGGAGACTGGTTAGAAGAAGGATCATTGCAGAGAGCAGATGTTGTAATCTGGGGTGTATAAGTACTGTTACAGAGAGCACAGGTTGGAGACTCGGGTGCAGGAGAAATATTGCAGAGAGCAGAGTTTGGAGACCTGGGTGCAGAAGGACTGATACAGAGAGAAGAGGTTGGAGACTGTGGTGCAGAAAGATCTTACAGAGAGTAGAGTTTGGAGACTGGGGTGCAGAAGGACTGTTGCAGAGAGCAGAGGTTGGATACTGGGGTGCAGAAGGACTGTTACAGATAGCACAGTTTCGAGACTGGGTTGCAGAAGAATCTTACAGAGAGCATTTTGGAGACAGAGGTGCATAAGAAGTGTTACAAGAGCAGAGGTTTAAGACTGGGGTGCAGAAAGATTGTTGCAGAGAGCACCATTTTCAGACTGAGGTGCAGAAGTACTGAGAGCATATGTTGGATCCTAGGGTGGAGAAGGATCCCTGAAGAGAGCAGAGGTTGGAGACTTGGGTTCAGAAGGCCTATTAAAGAGAGCAAAGTTATAAGACTGCGGTGCAGAATGCCTGTTACAGAGAGCAGAGTTTGGAGATTGGGGTGCAGAACGATTGTTAAAGAGCAGAGTTTGGAGAATTTGTTGCAGAAGGATCTTACAGAGAGCAGAGTTTGGAGACTGGGGTGCAGAAGACATGTTGCAGAGAGCAGAGTTTGGAGATTGGGGTGCAGAAGGACTGTTAAAGAGCAGAGTTTGGAGAATTTTTTGCAGAAGGATCTTACAGAGAGCAGAGTTTGGAGTCTGAGGTTCAGAAGGACTTTTACAGAGAGTAGACTTTGGAGACTGTGGTGCAGAAGGATTGTTGCTGAGAACAGAGTTTGGAGACTAGGGTGCAGAAGGACCGATGCAGAGAGCTGAAGTAGGAGATTTCAGTGCCTAAAATTGTTACAGAGAGCAGAGGTTGGATACTTGGGTGCATATGGACGTATACAGAGAGCAGAGGTTGGAGACTGAGGTGCAGAAGAATCTTACAAAGAGCAGAGGTTGGAGACTGGGGTGCAGGATAACTGTTGCAGAGAGTAGAGGTTGGAGATTGCGGTGCAGAAGGACTGTTACAGATAGCACAGTTCGGACACTGGGGTACAGAAGGATGGTTGCAGAGAGCAGAGGTTTCAGACTGAGTTGCAGAAGGACTTTTACAGAGAGCATAAGTTGGAATCTGAGGTGCAGAAGCAGAAAAGAAAAAAGAAGAGGTTGGCAATTGGGGTGCAGAAGGATCATTACAGAGAGAAGAGGTTAGAGACTGTGTTACAGAAGGACTGTTACAGAGAGCAGAGTTTGGAGACTGGGGTGAAGAAGGACAATTGCAGAGAGCAGAGGTTGGAGCCTGGGGAGAAGAAGGTTCATTGCAGAGAGCAGATGTTGAAGACTGGGATGCAGAAGGACTGTTAGAGAGAGCAGAGGTTGGAGACTAAGGTGCAGACGGATCGTTAAAAAGAGCAGAGGTTGGAGACTGAGGTGGAGAAGGACTTTTACAGAGAGCAGAGGTTGGAGACTGGGGTGCAGGAGGATTCTTACAGAGAGAAGAGTATGGAGACTGGGTTGCATAACGTGTGTTACAGAGAGCAGAGTTTTGAGACTGGGGTTCATAAGGATTGTTACAGAGTGCAGAGGTTTGATTAGGGTGCAGCAGGACTGTAACAGAGAGTAGAGCTTGAAGACTGGGGTGCAGAAGAACTTTTACAGAGAGCAGAGGTTGGAGACTGCAGTGCAAAAGGCCTGTTACAGAGAGCATTGGTTGGAGACTGAAGTGCAGAAGGATCATTACAGAGAGCAGAGGTTGGATACTGAGGTTCAGAAGGACTGTTACAGAGAGCAGAGTTTGGAGGTTGAGTTGCACAAAGATTTTTACAGAGAGCAGAGATTAGAGACTGAGGTGCAGAAGGACTGTTACAGAGAGCAGAGTTTGAAGACTGGGGTGCAGAAGTATCATTGCAGAGAGCAGAGGTTGGAGACTGAGGTGCAGAAGGATCTTACAGAGAGCAGAGGTTAGAGACTGGGTTTCAGAAGGACAGTTACAGGGAGCCTAGGTTGGATACTGAAGTGCAGAAAAAATGTTGCACAGAGCATAGATTTGAGTCTGGGGTGCAGAAATACTGTTAAAGAGAGCAGAGGTTGGAGATTGAGGTGCAGAAGGACTGTTACAGAGAGCAGAGTTTGGAGACTGGGTTGCAGAACGACTGATACACAAAGCAGAGTTCGAGACTGGGGTGTGGAAGGACCGTTACAGAGAGCAGAGTTTGGAGACTGAGGTATAGAAGGACGGTTACAGAGAGAGAGGTTGGAGACTGGCGTCCCGAAGGACTGTTGCAGAGAACAGGGTTTGGAGACTGGTTTGCAGAAGAACCGTTGCAGAGAGCAGAGTTTTGAGACTGAGGTGCAGAAGGTTTGTTACAGAGAGCATAGGTTCGATACTGGGGTGCAGAAGGACTGTTACAGAGGGCAGAGTTTGGAGACTGGGGTGCAAAAGTATCTTACAGAGAGCAGAGTTTTGAGACTGTGGTGCAGATGGACTGTTGCAGAGAGCAAAGGTTGGAGACTGAGGTGCAGAATGATCGTTCCAGAGAGAAAGAGGTTGGAGACTGAGATGAAGAAGGCCTGTTACAGAGAGCAGAGGTTTGAGACTGGGGTGCAGAAAGACTGTTACAGATATCACAGTTTGGAGACTGGTTTGCAGAAGAATATTATAGAGAGCAGAGTTTGGAGACTGAGGTGTACAAGGACTGTTAAAGGGAGCAGAGGTTGGAGACTGGGGTGCAGAATGATTGTTGCAGAGAGCAGAGTTTTCAGACTGAGGTGCAGAAGGACTGTTGCAGAGAGCAGATGTTCGAGACTGGGGTGCAGAAAGAGTTTTTCAGAGAGCAGAACTTTGAGACTGGGGTTGAGAAGGATTGTTGCAGGGAGCAGAGGTTGTAGACTGGGGTGCAGAAGGACTGTTATAGAGAGCAGAGGTTTTAGACTGGGGTGCAGAAAGATAGTTGCAGAGAGCAAAGGTTTGAGACTGAGGTGCAGAAGAATTGTTACAGAGAGCAGAGGTTAAAGACTGGGGGGAGAAGAATCGTTGCAGAGAGAAGAGGTTGGAGAATGGGGTGAAGAAGGCCTGTTTCAGAGAGCAAAGATTGGAGACTGGCTTGCAGAAGTCCTGTTACCGAGAGCAGAGTTTGGAGTCTGTTGTGCAGAAGGACTGTTACAGCGTCCAGAGTTTAAAGACTGGGTTGTAGAAAGATCTTACAGAGAGCAGAGTTATGAGAATGAGGTGCAAAGGACTGTTACAGAGAGCAGAAGTAGGAGACTGGGGTGCAGAAGGGTCTTTGCAGAGAGCAGAGTTTTAAGACTGAGGGCAGAAGGACTGTTGCAGAGAGTAGATGTTGAAGACTGGGGTGCAGAAGGACTGTTGCAGACAGCATACATTGGAGACTTTGGTGAAGAAGAATCGTTGCAGAGAGCAGAGGTTGGAGACTGGGTTGCAGAAGAATCTTAGTGAGAGCAGAGGTTTCAGACTGAGGTGCAGAAGGACTGTTACAGGGAGTAGAGGTTGGAGACTGATTTGCAGAAGGACCTTTGCAGAGAACAGAGTTTGGAGACTGAGAAGCAGAAGGATTGTTACAGAGATTAGAGGTTGGAAACTCTGGTGCAGAAGGACTCTGCAGAGAGCAGACGTTGGAGACTGGGGTCCAGAAGGTTCATTGCAGGAATCAGAGTTTGGAAACTGGAGTTTAGAAATACTGTTGCAGAAAGCAGATGTTGGAGCCTGGGGTGCAAAAGTACTGTTGCAGAGATCAGAGTTTGGAAAATGTGGTGCAGAAGGACTGTTTAGGAGAGTAGAGGTTGGAGACTGAGGTTTAGAAGGACTCTTAGAGAGTAGAGGTTGGATACTGGGGTGCAAAATGACTGTTGCAGAGAGCAGAGGTTGGAGACACGTATGGAGAAGAATCGTTGCAGATAGAAGATTTTGGAGACTCGGGTGCAGAACCCCGGTTACAGAGAGCAGATTTTTGAGACTGGTTGCAGAAGTCCTGTTACAGAGAGCAGAGGTTGGAGACTGTTGTGCAGAAGTACGGTTACATAGTGCAGAGTTTAAAGACTGGTTTGCAGAAGTATTTTACAGAGAGCAAAGTTGGGAGAATGAGGTGCAGAAGGACTGTAACAGGCAGCAGAGGTAGAAGACTGGGGTGCCAAAAGTTCGTTAAAGACAGCAGAGTTTTCAGACTGAGGTGCGGAAGGACTATTGCAGAGAGCAGTTGTTGGAGACTGGGGTGCAGAAGGACTGTTGCAGAGAGCAGAGGTTGGAGACTGGGGTTAAGAGGGATGGTTGCAGAGAGCAGAGGTTAGAGACTGGTGTGAAGAAGGACTGTTACAGAGAGCAGATTTTGGAGACTGGGTTTTTGAAGGATAGTACAGAGAGCAGAGGTTGGCGAGTTAAGTGCAGAACGACTGTTACAGAGAGTAGATGTTGGAGACTGGGGTGCAGAAGGACTGTTGCAGAAAGCAGAGGATGGAGACTGGGGTTCAGAAGGACTGTTGCAGAGAGCAGAGCTTGGAAACTGGGCTGCAGAAGGACTGTTTTAGAGAGCAGTGGTTGGAGACTGGGGTGAAGAAGGACTGTTGCAGAGAGCAGAGGATGGAGACTTAGGTACGGAAGTCCTTTTACAGAGAGCAGAGGTTGGAGCTTAGATGCAGAAGGACTCTTGCAGAGAGCAGAGGTTGGATAATGGGGTGAAGGTGGATCTTTTAGAGAGCAGAATTTGGAGACTGAGGTGCAGAAGGACTGTTGCGGAGATCAGAGGTAGTAGCCTGGGGTGCAGTAGGATCATTGCAGAGAGCAGATGTTGCAGACTGGCGTGCAGAAGGATCGTTTCACAGTGCAAATTTTGGAAACTGGGGTGCAGTAGGCCTGCTACAGAGAGAAGAGTTTGGAGACTGGCGTGCAGAAGGCATGTTATAGAGAGGAGAGTTTGGAGACTGGGGTGCAGAAGGCCTGTTATAGAGCGCAGAGTGTGAAGACTGGGTTGCTGAATAATCTTACAGAGAGCAGAGTTTAGAGACTAGGTGCAGGTGGAATGTTACAGAGAGCAGTGTTTGGAGACTGGTGTACAGAAGGATCGTGCAGAGAGCAGAGGTGTCAGACTGAGGCGCAGAAGGACTGTTACAGAGAGCAGAGGTTGGAGACTGAGGTGTAGCAGGACTGTTACAGAGAGCAGAGTTTGGAGACTGAGGTGCAGAAGGACTGTTATAGAAAGAAAATGTTGGAAATTGGGTTGTAGAAGGACCGTAACAGAGACCAGAGTTTGTAGACTGAGGTATAGAAAAACTAACAGAGAGAAGAGGTTGGAGACTGAGATGCAGAATAATACATACAGAGAGCAGAGGTTTGAGACTGGGTTTTAAAAGGATCTACAGAGAGCAGAGGTTGGAGAGTGAAGTGCAGAAGGACTGTTACAGAGAGTAGAGGTTGGAGACTGAGGTGCAGAAGGACCATTGCAGAGAACAGAGTTTGGAGACTGATGTGCAGAAGGATTGTTACAGAGAGAAGAGGATGGAGACTGGGCTGCAGTAGGAATGTTGCACAGAGTAGTTGTTGGAGACTGCATTGCAGAAGGACACTTAGAGAGAGCATAAGTTGGAGACTGGCGTGTAGAAGGACTGTTGCAGAGAACAGAGGTTGGAGACTGAGGTGCAAAATTTTGTTACATAGAGCAGAGTTTGGACACTGGGGTGTAGAAGGATCGTTGTAATTTAGCAGAGCTTGGAGTCAGGGGTGCAGAAGTATCTTACAGAGAGCAGAAGTTGAAGACTGAGTTGCAGAAGGACTGTTGCAGAGATCAGATGTTGGAGACTGGGGTGCAGTAGGATCATTGCAGAGAGCAGAGGTTGGATCCTGGGGTTCAGAAGGATCATTGCAGAGAGCAGAGGTTTGAGACTGGGGTGCAGAAGGCCTCCTACAGAGAGCAGAGTTTGGAGACTGGTGTCCAGAAGGCCTCTTAAAGAGAAGAGAGGTTGGAGACTGGGGTGCAGAAGGACTGATATAGAGAACAGAGTTTGAAGACTGAGTTCCAGAAGGATCTTACAGAGAGCAGAGTTTGGAGACTTAGGTGCAGTTGGACTGTAACAGAGAGCAGTGCTTGGAGACTGGGGTGCAGAAGGATTGTGCAGAGAACACAGGTGTAAGACTGAGGTGCAGATAGACTGTTACAGAGAGCAGATTTTCGAGTCTGAGGTGTAGAAGGACTGTTACAGAGAGCAGAGTTTGGAGACTGAGGTGCAGAAGGACTGTCACAGAAAGAAGTGGTTGGAAATTGGGGTGCAAAAGGACCATAAGAAAGACCAGAGTTTGAAGCCTGCGGTATAGAAAAACTGTAAGAGAGAGCAGAGTTTGGAGATTGAGGTGCAGAAGAATAGATACAGAGAGCAGAGGTTTGAGACTCGGGTTCAGAAGGACTGATACAGAAAGCAGAGTGTGGAGACTGTTGTACAGAAGGACTGTTCCTGAGAGCAGAGGTTGGAGACTGCGGTACAGAAGGACTGTTTACAGAGAGCAGATGTTGGAGACTGGGGAGCAGAAGGACTGTTGCAGAAGACAGAGGTTGGAGACTGGGGTGGAGAAGGACTGTTGGAGAGAGCAGAAGTTGGAGACTGGGCTGCAGAAGGACTGTTGCAGAGAGCAGAGTTTTTAGACTGGAGTGCAGAAGGACTGTTGCGGAAAGCAGAGGTTGGAGACTGATGTGCAGAAGTCTTGTTACATAGAGGAGAGGTTGGAGACTGGGCTGCATAAGGACTATTGCAGAGAGCAGAGTTTGGAGACTGGAGTGCAGAAGGACTGTTCCGAAGAGCAGACGTTGGTGACTGAGGTGCAGAAGTCTTGTTACATTGAGCAGAGGTTGGAGACTGAGAGGCAGAAGGATTGTTACAGAGAGCAGAGTTTGCAGACTGGGATGCAGAAGGACTGTTGCAGAGAGAAGAGGTTGGAGACTGGGCTGCAGAAGGACTGTTGCAGAGAGCAGAGATTGGAGACTGGAGTGCAGAAGGACTGTTGCAGAGAGCAGAGGTTGGATACTGAGGTGCAGAAAGACTCTTAGAGAGAGGAGAATTTAGAGACTGGGGTGCAGAAGGACTGATACAGAAAGCAGAGATTGGAGTCTGGGCTGCAGAAAGAATTTTACAGAGAGCAGAGTTTGAAGACTGCAGTATAGAAGAACTGTTGCAGAGAGCAGAGTTTAGAGACTGAGGTTAAGAAGGATAGATACAGAGAACAGAGGTTGGAGACTGGGGTTCAGAAAGACCAATGCAGAAAGCAGAGTTTTGAGACTAGGGTTTCGAAGGACTGTTACAGAGATTATAGTTTGGAGACTCAGGTGCAGAAGGACTGTTACAGGAAGCAGAGTTGTGAAATTGGGTGCAGAAGGACTTTTACAGAGAGCAGATGTTGGAGACTAAGGTGGAGAAGAATCATTGCAGAGAGAAGAGGTTGGAGACTGTTGTGTAGAAGGACTGTTAAAGAGTTAAGAGTTTAAAGATTTGGTTTTAAAAGGATCTTACAGAGAGCAAAGTTGGAAGACTGAGGTGTAGAAGTACTATTAGAGAGAGCAATGGTAGGGGATTGAGGTGCAGAAGGACTGTTACAGAGAGCAAAGTTTAGATACAGGGGTGCAGAAGCATCTTACCGAGAGCAGAATTTGGAAACTGAGGTGCAGAAGGACTATTTCAGAGATCAGAGGTTGGAGAGTTGGGTGCAATTGGATCATTTCAGGGAGCTGATGTTGGAGACTTAGGTGTAGAAAAATCGTTGCAGAGAGCAGACTTTGGAGACTGGCGTGGAGAAGGCCTGCTACAGAGAGAAGAGTTTGGAGACTGACATGCAGAAGGCCTGTTACAGAGAGCAGAGGTTGGAGACTGAGGTGTAGAAGGACTCTTATAGAGAGGAGAGTTTGGAGACTCAGGTGCAGAAGGACCTTTACAGAGAGGAGAGTTTGGAGACTCAGGTGAAAAAGGACTGTTACAGAAAGCAGTGTTTGGAAATTGGGCTGAAGAAAGACCATTACAGAGAGCAGAGTTTGGAGACTGCGGAATATGTCTGTTACCGAGAGCAGAGGTTGGAGACTGGGGTGCAGAAGAACTCTTACATAGAGCACAGGTTGGAGACTGAGGTGCAAAAGGATAGATACAGAGAAAAGAGGTTGGAGACTAAGGTTCAGACTGACTGATACAGTTAGCAGAGTTGGAGACTGGGGTGTAGAAGGATCGTTACAAAAAGCAGAGGTTGGAGACTGCGGTACAGAAGGACTGTTACAGAGAGCAGATCTCAGAGTCTGGGGAGCAGAAAAACTGTTGCAGAGGACAGAAGTTGGAGACTGGGGTGGAGAAGGAATGTTACAGAGAGCAGAGTTGGGAAACTAGAGTGCAGAAAGATCTTACAGAGAGCAGAGTTTGGAGACTGTCGTGCAGAAGGACTGTTGCAAAAAGAAGACATTGGAGACTGGGTTCTAGAAGAATCGTTCAAGAGGGCAGATTTTAGAAACTGGGGTGCAGAAGGACTGTTACATAGAGCAGAGGTGTAAGACTGAGGTGCAGCAGGACTGTTACAAAGAGCAGTGTTTGAAGACTGGGGTGCAGATGGACTGTTACAGAGAGTAGAGTTGGAGAATGGGGTTCAGATTGATCTTACAGAGAGGAGAGGTGGAGACTGGGGTTCAAAAGGACTGTTGCAGAGACCAGATGTTGGAGACTGGGGTGCAGAAGAATCGTTGCAGAGTGCAGATTTTGGAGACTGGGGTGCAGAAGGTTTGTTACAGAGAGGAGAGGTGAGAGTCTGGGGTGCAGAAGGACAGTTATAGAGAGCAGAGTTTGGAGACTGGGTTGCTGAAGGTTCTTACAGATAGCAGAGTTTGGAGACTGAGGTGCAGGTGGACTGTTACAGAGAGCAGTGTTTGGAGACTGGGTTGCAGAAGTTTCGTGAAGAGAGCACAGTTGTCAGACTTAGGTTCAGTAGGACTGTTACAGAGAACAAAGGTTGGAGATTGAGCTGTAGAAGCACTGTTAAAGAGAGCAGAGTTTGGAGACTGAGGTGCAGAAGGACTGTTACAGAAAGCAGAGGTTGGAAATTGGGGTGCAGATGGACTATTACAGAGACCAGAGTTTGGAGACTGCGGTATAGAAAAACTGTTACCAAGAGCAGAGGTTAGAGACTGGGGTGCAGAAGGAATGTTACAGAGAGCAGAGTTTGGAGACTATGTGGCAGAAGAATCTTACATAGAGCAGAGATTGGAGACTTAGGTGCAGAAATTCTGATACAGAAAGCAGAAGTTGGAAACTGGGGTGCAGAAGGACCCTTAAAGAAAACAGAGTTTGGAGACTGCGGAACAGAAGGACTGTTACAGAGAGCAGAGTTTGGAGACTGGGGTGCAGAAGAAGTGTTGAAGAGAACAGAGGTTGAAGACTTTGGTGCAGAAGGATCGTTGCAGAGACCAGAGTTTGGAGACTTGGGTGCAGAACACTGATACAGAAATCAGAGGTTGGAGACTGGGGTGCAGAAGGCCTGATACAGAAAGAAGAGTTTGGAGACTGTGGTGTAGAAAGACTGTTGCAGAGAGCAGAGTTTAAATAGTGGGTTGCAGAAGGATGTTACAGAGAGTAGAGGTTGGAGACTGAGGTGCAAAATGATCGTTACAGCGAGCAATGGTTGGAGACTGGGGTGCAGAAGGACTGATACAGAAAGTAGAGGTTGGATTCTTGGGTGCAGAAGGACCCTTACAGAGAGTAGAGGTTGGAGACTGAGGAGGAGAAAGACTGTTGCAGAGAGCAGAGGTTGCAGACTGAGTTGCAGAAGGACTGTTACAGCAGGCAGTGTTTAGAGACTTTGGTGGAAAACGACTGATACAGAAAGCAGAGGTTGGATACTGGGGTGCATAAAGACCCTTACAGAGAACAGAGGTTGGAGACTGCCGTACAGAGGATTCTTACAGAGAGCAGAGGTTGGAGACTGGGGTGCACAAGAACTTTTGTAGAGAACAGAGGCAGAGGTTGGAACTGGGTTGCAGGAGGATCGTTTGGGCGAGCAGAGTATGGAGACTGGGGTGTAGAAGGACTTTTGCAGAGAGCAGAAGTTGTAGACTGGTGTGTAGAAGGACTGTTGCCGAGAGCAGATGTTGGAGACTTGGGTGCAGAAAGACTGTTGCATAGAGCAGAGGTTGGAGACTGAGGTGCAGAATGACGGTTAGAGAGACCAGATGTTGAAGACTGGAGTGCAGAAGGACTTTTACAGAGAGCAGAGTTTGGAGACTGGGGTGCAGAAGGATCATTGCAGAGAGCAGAGTTTAGAGACTGGTTTGTAGAAGGCTCGTTAAAGATAGCAGATTTTGGAGACTGTAATGCAGAAGGACTTTTACAGAGAGCAGAAGTTGAAAAGGGGTGTGCAGTAGGACATTTACAGAGAGGACATGTTGAAGACTGATGTGCAGAAAAACTGTTGCAGAAAGCAAAGTTTGGAGAGTGGGTGCAGAAGGAGTATTTCAGAGAGAAGAGGTTGCAGACTGAAATAAGAATGACCCTTACAGACACCAGAGTTTGGAGACTGCAGTACAGAAGGACTGTTAAAGAGAGCATAGGTTGGAGACAGTTGGTTCACAAAGATCTTACAGACAGCATAGGTTGGAGACTGGGGTGCAGAAGGACTGTTGCTGAGAGCAGAGTTTGGAGACTGGAGTGCAGAAGGACTGATACAGAAAGCAGAGCTTGGATACTCGGGTGCAGAATGACCCTTACAGAGAGCGAGTTGGAGACGGAGTGCAGAAGGACTGTTGCAGAGAGCAGAGGTTGGAGACTGAGTTGCAGAAGGACTGTTACAGAGAGCAGTTCTTGGAGACTGAGGTGCAGAAGAATCGTTGCTGAGAGCAGAGTTTTCAGACTTAGTTGCAGAAGGACTTTTGAAGAGAGCAGTTGTTCGAGAGTGGGTTGCAGAAGGACTCTTTCATAAAGTAGAAATTGGAGACTGGGGTGCAGAAAGATTTTTGCAGGTAGCAGAGGTTGGAGACTGGGTTGCAGAAAAACTTTTACAGAGAGTAGTGTTGGAGACTGAGGAGCAGAAGGAACGTTTAAAAGAGCAGAGCTTGGAGACTGATGTCCAGACGGATTGTTACAGAGATCAGATGGTGGAGACTGGAGTGCAGAAGGAGTGTTAAAGAGAGCAGAGTTTGAAGAATGGGGTGCAAAAGAACTGTTACCGAGAGCAGAGGGTGGAGACTGGGGTGCAGAGGACTGTTCCAGAGAGCAGAGTTTGGAGACCGAGATGTAGAAAGACTAATACAGAAAGTAGAGGTTTGAGACTGGGGTGTAGAAGGACCGTTACAGAGAGCAGAGTTTGGAGACTGCTGTACAGAAGGACTGTTACAGGGAGCAGAGGTTGGAGACTGGGGTTCCAAGGATCATTGCAGAGAGCAGAGGTTTTAGACTGGTGTGTAGAAGTATCTTACATAGAGCATAGGTAGGAGACTGAGCTGCATAAGGACTGTTACAGAGACCAGTGCTTGAAGACTGGGGTGCAGAAGGATCATTGCAGAGAGCAGAGGTTGGAGACTGAGGTGCGGAATTATTGTTGAAGAGAGCAGAGGTTGGAGACTATGGTGGAGAAAGATACTTACAGAGAGCAGATGTTGGAGACTGGGGTGCAGAAGGACAGTTACAGAGAGCACAGGTTGGAGACTGGGGTGCAGAAAAATGTTGCAGAGAGTAGAGTTTGGAGACTGGGGTACAGAAGATCTGATACAGAAAGCAGACTTTGGAGACTGTGGTGCAGAAGGACTGTTGCAGAGAACAGAGTTTGGAGACTGGGGGGCAGAATTACCGATGCAGAGAGCTAAATTTTAAATTTTAGGTGCCTAAGATTGTTACAGAGAGCAGAGGTTGGATACTGGGTGTATGGACTGTTACAGAGAGCAGTGCATATGGACTGTTACAGAGGCAGAGGTTGGAGACTGAGGTGCAGAAGAATCTTACAGAGAGCAGAGGTTGGAGACTAGGGTTCAGAATAACTGTTACATATAGTAGAGGTTGGAAACAGGTGCAGAAAGATTGTTGCAGAGAGAGAGGTTGGAGACTGGGGTGTGGAAGGCCCATTGCAGAGAGCAGAGGTCGGAGCCTGGGGAGAAGAAGGATCATTGCAGAGAGCAGATGTTGGAGACTGGGGTGCAGAAGGTCTGTTACAGAGAGCAGAGTTTGGAGACTGAGGTGCAGAAATACTGTTACAGAGTGCAGAGTTTGGAGACTTGGTTGCAGAATGATTGTTGCAGAAAGCAGAATTTTCAGACTTAGGTGCAGAAGGACTGTTGCAGAGAGCAGATGTTCGAGAGTGGGGTGCAGAAGTACTCTTTCAGAGAGCAGAACTTGGAGAATGGGGTGCAGAAGGATTCTTGCAGGGAGTAGAGGTTGGAGACTGGGGTGCAGAAGGCCTGTTGCAGATATCACATTTTGGAGACTGGTGTGCAGAAAGATATTATAGAGAGCAGAGTTTGGAGACTGAGGTGTAGAAGACTGTTACAGAGAGCAGAGGTTGGAGACTGGGGTGCAGAATAACTGATATCGAAAGTAGAGTTGGAGTCTCGGGTGCAGAAGGACCATTACAGACAGCAGAGTTTGAAGACTGCAGTACAGAAGGACTGTTACAGAGAGCAGAGTTTGGAGCCTGGGGTGTACAAAGACTTTTGCTTAGAACAGAAATTGGAGACCGGGGTGCAGAAGGACTGTTGCAGAGAGCAGAAGTTGGAGACTGAGGTGCAGAAGGATCGTTGCAGAGAGCAGAGTTTTCAGACTTAGGTGCAGAAGGACTGTTGCAGAGAGCAGATGTTCAGGACTGGGGTGCATAAAGAGTGTTTCAGAGAGCAATCCTTGGGACTGGGGTGGAGAAGGATCCTTTCAGGGAGCAGAGGTTGTAGACTGGGGTGCAGAAGACTGTTATAGAGAGCAGAGGATTTAGACTGGTGTGCAGAAGGCCTGGTACAGTGAGCAGAGCTTTGACACTGGGGTGCAGAATGATTGCTGATAGCTGGTGAGCCTCCTTCTGGACACCTTCTTTTCCGCACAGTTTATCAGGACCTCTCTCCTTACCCTGCTCACTTTTGGCTTTATGAGCACCTGTGACTTCCACAGTCACTCTAAGCCATGACTCCCAAGCCTATCTCCTGGGAACCTGTCCCGCTGCCTCCTGGAAACTCCTTGGGAAGACCCTGCAGGTACCCAGATTCCTTGCCCAAACTCCTTCTCTTTATTCCTCTCCCCAGACAGGCTCCTACTCATTTTTTTTATGTTTTAATGAGTGATCCCACTGCCACTCATCTACCCCACCGACCAGGTGCCCTCTTGTGTCCTTGTCACAAGGACTTTAAAGTGCTTTACCCAGGGCTTCTCTTCGGAGCTTTTCCTAAGCTCCAAATATCACATCTTCAGTTGCCAGATATTTCCTTTTAATCTTGTTTTGGCACCCGATTTATCTCAGAGATTACATGAAGGTATTCTAACCAAAGCACATGGACTATAGAGACTATTATGGCTTAGAAATAAGGTATCTCCCCACCAAAAGCTCATGGTCAGCCACAGTAGCAGTGTTCAGAGGTGAAATGATTAGACTGTGAGACTTGTGACCTAATCTGTAGATCCATCCATTTTGTGGGTTAATTATCTGAAAGGCCCACTGTACTGAGAGGAGTGTGGGCAGGTGGAGTGTGGCCAGGGACATGCCCTGGGGAATCACATCTTGTCCCCTGCCAACTGTCTCCTCCTGTCCCCTCCCCCGCCCCAACCTTCTGGCTGTCATAAGCTAGGGACGCTTCCCCCCTTGTTCCCTTTCACCTCGGCATCCCACCTCATCTCAGGCTGGCAGCAATGGGTCAGCTGGCTTCAGACCAAACCTCCAAGCCAGGAGGCAAGAGTGCATCTCCCCCTCCGGGTTGTTCTGGTCAGGCCTGTGGTAACTGTGGCAACCATGGACTGACCCAGGGAGTAGGTGTTATGAGTGGATTGGACCCACAACCGTTTCCTAAATCCACAGATTCTGTCATTTTCAGAGCTCAAGCCATTTCCTTCTGGATGGCCTGTTTCCAGCCTGCCCTCACCTAGAATGTGGTCTACTAGTGATTATTGAGATTCTCCAGCTTTCCTGGCCCTGCCCATTTGCACACCACAGCTAGCTCCTAAGCAGCCAGACCCATGGACCTCCTGCTGCCAACTGAGGAGAGAAGAGAGATTTTCTGAGGACCCTGTTAGAAGTCCACTCTTATTTTTTTTAAAGACCACACTCAGAGGGCATGTTTCAGGCAGTCCTCAATATGCGTCTTTGAGAAATCAGACTCACAATGATTTTTGTAATTCTCTCCCAGGCTCCAATAACCACCGCTCTACTCCCCACTTCTCTGAGATCAACTTTTTAGCTTCCAAAAAGAAGTGAAAAACTGCTATCTCTTTTTATGTGTCTGGCTTATTTCACTTAATATAGTGTCTCCCATGAGATAGTTTTAAATTGAAACTGCACAACAAATTCTTTTATGTCAGATTTAAATTTTAATCTGAAGAGATAATTTAAAATGGTCACATATGTTTATGTAGGAAAATGTTCATTAAAATATTTATAGGACTGAAGATTATCTGAATGTTTAGCCCAAGGGGAGAGATTAAGTTAATTTAAGAGAGATGTAAGCTTATTGATCATCTCAATAGATGCAGAAAAAGCATTTAACAAAATATAGCACCCCTACCTGTCAAAACAGTAGAAACACGAGGGACAGAAGGAACTTTGTAAAAGCATTGTAAAAGCTATCTATGCTAAACCCAAGGCAGCATCATTCTAAGTGGAGAAAGGTTGAAAGCATTCACTCTAAAAACTGGAAGAAGACAGGGTGCCCCCTCTTTCACCACTTCTATTCAACTTCATCTTTGAAATTGCCAGAGCCATTGCATAAAAGAAAGAAATTAAAGGTATACAAATAATTCAAGAAGAATTCAAATCTCACGCTTTGCTGATAGGATCATGTCATCTTCTTAAATTTTTTATTAAAGCATAATAGTTATACATAGAAGTTGGGTTGATTTGAAAAAGATCCTACGTGCATGGAATCTGATTTACTCCATTCAGTCCCCACCCCCCATTTTCCTCCCCTTCCCGCCCCCATTCTCTTTTCTCTACTAATCTTTCTTTGGGTCATTTATATGTTAATTTCTGTCTGGTGCTTTCTACATATACATACAGGTGAAGTCCCCTCTGGTAGACTTCCATGTGCACATAACATGATCTGCGAAAAAACCTTTCACATTTCCTTTCTTCCCAAACCTCTCCTCCCTCTCATTCTCCTTCTTCTCCACTGATATTACCTGTATACTTAAGATAGCCAGTCCAACCCCACTTCATCAACTTTTTTGCTCTATTTTGCTCTGGCCCTGATAATTTCAGCATTGTACAGGAATAGTTAACTTCTGCCTTTCCGAACACAGAGATCAAGATTGATGTAAAATGAGAAAAACTCTACATTGGGAAACACTGAAGGCAACACCGACTGCTTCTGCAGATGATGACTCTGATTTGTAAATTTTTTTCTTAACATTTGCAATGAAAATGAACTTCTCCAAAAATCCTATGTTTACATAAAAGGACAACAGGAGACAGAGATTACTGAGACAGTGAGAAATGACTTCACACCATGATGAGGTCAAATGGCTTTCTGTTGGATTCTAGCAATTCTCTGGTTACTCCCACCCACCATCACCCCTGCAAATGTGTGTGGCTCCATGGGTCTGATTCCCTGAGACCAGTCCCACATGTTATCAGTCTCCAGGCTGCTTTTCATTCGATATTATTTGCCATGTTGTTGCAGATTAACAAGCCTGTTTGGGGTGCTCTCAGTCCATTCTCATCATGGTCTCTTTTTCTCTTTTTTGTAGCTACAACATTGGAAATGAGCAATCAATCATTTGTCACTGAATTCATCTTTTTGAAATTTTCCAACCACTCCAACCTACAGGGCTGGTTCTTCCTTCTCTTTCTGGTCATTTACCTGACCACTCTCCTGGGAAACATGCTCATAATAGTGGCCACCAGGGTCAGTCCTGCTCTCCACACTTCAATATACTTTTTCCTCAGCAATTTGAGGTTCTTGGACATCTGCTACACATCCACCACCCTCCCAGTACTGCTGGTGAACTTATTCTGGGAGAAGAAGGCCATTTCTTATGAGGGCTGCCTTTCCCAGATCTTATTTTGGTGACAAGTGCTGACACAGAAGGCGTCTTACTGGCTGTGTGGCCAGTATGACTGCTGTGTGGCCACCTGCCGTCCTCCCTAGGACCCAGTCATCATGAGAGTGAAGGTCTGTGTTGGCCTGGTGACTGGGTCCTGGCTGTGTGGGCTGGTGAATTTGGTCACACACATGATGCTGGCCATCACACTCACTCTGTGTGGCCCCCACCAGATCAGCCACTTTCTCTGTGACACCCCATTGCTCCTAAAGCTCTCCTGCTCAGACACCTCTGTCAACGAGTCTGCGCTCCATGTTGTCAGTGCCACCATGATCCTGAGCCACTGCCTCTTCACTGCAGGCTCCTAGACACTCATCATGGTGGCCATTCTGGAGATTCCCTCTGCCTATGGCAGGCAGAAGGCCTTCTCCACCTGTACATCCCCCCTCACTGTTGTGGTGGTTTTCTATGGAACAGCCAACTTCCACTATGACAGGCCCAGAGAAGGCTGGACACAGACAACCTTGTCTCTGTGCTCTTCTGTGTGGTGACCCCCATGTTGAAGCCCATCATTCACAGCCTGAGAAGCAACGAGGTCCAGATTGCCCTGAGGAAGCTGGCTGGGAGACAGACTGTATAGTGAGATTAGAACTAGATAATGGTTTCACTCTAGGAAATGTCTTAGTTGTAGAAATATGTGAACTCTTCAGCAGCAATTAAAAGAGCGCTCTCTCTGTACACAGTGTCTCATGACCACTGTGGTTCCCCTCCAACCAGGGGAAGCACACTGTGCTAAGATTGTGACACATTGTGACCTCACCTGGGTTCTCTAATCCACAGGTATTTCAGAATATTTTTATTACTTTTCTCTCCAAAAAAAGCTTATACCCAAAGCAGTCAATCACCTTTCCTCCAATATTGCAGCTCTAGCCAACACTAGTGAATGTGAAGTGCCATGTGCAATGTGACTTTGACTTGCATTTTCCTAATGGATCTTGATTCTAAGTTTTAAATAAACACCATTTCTGTGTTTCTCCTTCACATGTGGAAAGACCCATGTATACACTCGAGTTTCTGTGGATATTTTTAATGAAGTAATACCATATACACCTTTTTTATCATTACCATTTTGATGGCATTTATATAATGACCTATCGTAGCAACATTTATATAATGACCTATCTGGTGCAGATATCTGCACCAGAACCACTGAACAGAAATATCCTCTCGCCTCTGTCAAGTATCTGTTAGATCCTTTAGGTCCCACACAGTACCATCTTTAAAGAATCTTTTAAAAATTCTGCTCCATGGATGTACTTGACAGACCTTCTTCATTCTTCAAACCTTTACTGAGTGCACATTTACACAAGGTGTTGCCCTAGTGTTTAGTAAACAATTGAGAGGCCCAACTAGGACCTGAAGGAGCGCATATTCAAGATGGAATGAGGGGCTTTGAAAAGTGTTAAGTGCTCCATTTCCAGAGCTGCCCAAGGTAACACTAAGGGAACATAATGATAATTTGTAGATTACATAGAATTGTTACCAAGTTTCCTGCACATATTGAGTTCATCTTCCCATTAGATTGTAAGTTGGTTGAAGGACAGTGTCGGAGACCAGCTCCAACAGGGGGTCTCAGGAGATGAACGTATGCTTAAGAGTCAGTGAAAGAGGCGGTGGAAAAACAACACAGACACCAAAGTGAAGGTGTTGATCCCAATCATTACTTGTGAAGTTGATCATATATACTTTTCATTTTGGCAGGCTTACAGTACTTTGTGGTTACAAAACAGGAATCATTATTAAAACAAAACAAAATATTACGTAGCTACAATTAGAATAGAAGAATGTATCTTGGCTTATGCATAAGCAAGCATTTGTACTTTCAGTTCGAGTTTTGCTTTGAGCTGTTTCTGCTTAGTTAACTTTTTTTTTGATTGTTCAACACATTACAGAGTTCATGATATATCATTTTTCATACATTTGACTCAATTGGGTTTTGAACTCCCCAAATACATAATGCAGACTCACTTCTGTTACATACTCACATTTTTACATAATGGCATATTAGTGACTGTTTTATTCTGCTATATTTCCTATCCCCTACTATACCCCCTCCCCTCCCCTTCCCTCCCATCTTCCCTCTCTACCTCCTCTGCTGTTGTTCAATTCTCTTCCCTTTTTCCCCCTCCCCCTTTCCCCTCATAACCTCTTATAATCCTGTGTATCAGTGAAGGTCTCCTACCATTTCCATATATTTTCCCTTCTCTCTTCCTTTCTCTCCCCCCATTCGTCTTAGTTTAGTGTTAGTCTATTCCTCATGCTCTTCCTTTCTGTTCTATTCTTAGTGGCTCTCTTTATATCAAAGAAGACATTTGACATTTGCTTTTTAGGGCTTGGCTAGCTTCACTTAGCATAATCTGCTCTAATGCCATCCATTTCCCTGCAAATTATATAATTTTGTCATTTCTTAGTGCTGCATAATACTCCATTGTGTATAGCTGCCACAATTTTTTTATCCAATCATCTATTAAAGGGCATCTAGGTTGGTTTCACAGTGTAGCTATTGTGAATTTTGCTGCTATAATCATTGATGTGGCCGTATCCATATAGTGCACTCTTTTAAGGTCTTCAGGGAATAGTCCAAGAAGGGCAATAGCTGGGTCAAATGGTAGATCCATTCCCAGATTTCCCAGGAATCTCCATACTGCTTTCCAAATTGGCCTCACCATTTTTCAGTCCCACCTGCAGTGTACAAGTGTGCCCTTTTCCCCACATCCTCGCCAACACTAATTGTTGTTTGACTTCATAATGGCTGCCAATCTTACAGGAGTGAAATGGTATCTTAGGGTGGTTTTGATTTGCATTTATCTGATTGCTAGATATGGTGAGCATTTTCTCATGTGCTTGTGGATTGATTGTATGTTCTCCTCTGAGAAGTGTCTGTTCAGGTCCTTGGCCCATTTGTTGATTGGATTATTTGTTATCTTATTGTTTAACTTTTTGAGTTCTTTGTACATTCTGGATATTAGGGCTCTATCTGAGGAGTGAGGGGTAAAAATTTGTTTCCAGAATGTAGTCTCTCTATTTACCTCTTTTACTGTTTCTCTTGTTGAGAAAAAACTTTTTAGTTTAAGTAGGTCCCATTTGTTTATTCTTGTTATTAACTCTTGGGCTACAGGCGTTCTATTAAGGAATTTGGAGCCTGACCCCACAATATGTAGATTGTAGCCAACTTTTCCTTCTATCAGACGCAGTGTCTCTGTTTTTATATCTAGCTCCTTGATCCATTTTGAGTTAACTTTTGTGGCTGGCGAGAGAAAGGGATTCAATTTAATTTTGTTGCATATGGATTTCCAATTTTCCCAACACCATTTGTTGAAGATGCTATCCTTCCTCCATTGCATGTTTTTAGCCCCTTTATCAAATATATGATAGTTGTAACTTTGTGGATTATTCTCTGTGTCCTCTATTCTGTACCATTGGTCCACCTGCCTGTTTTGGTACCAGTACCATTCTGTTTTTGTTACTATTGCTTTGTAGTAAAGTTTGAGCTCTGGTATCGCTATACTTCCAGATTCACACTTCCTGCTTAGAATTGCTTTTGCTATTCTGGGTCTTTTGTTTTTCCATAAGAATTTCATGATTGCTTTTATCTATTTCTACAAGAAATGCCTTTGGGATTCTGATTGGCATCTCATTAAACCTGTAGAGAACTTTGTGTAATATCGCCATTTTGATGACGTTAGTTCTGCCTATCCATGAACAGGGTACATTTTTCCATCTTCTGAGATCTTCTTCTATCTCTCTCTTTAGGGTTCTGTAGTTTTCATTGTATAAATTTTTCACCTCTTTTGTTAGGTTGATTCCCAAGTATCTTATTTTCTTTGAGGATATTGTGAATGGAGTGGTTTTCCTTATTTCAATTTCAGAGGTTTTGTTGCTTATATACAGGAATGCCTTTGATTTGTGCGTGTTGATTTTATACCCTGCCACTTTGCTGAATTCATTTATTAACTCTAGCAGCTTCTTTGTAGATCCTTTTGGGTCTGTTAAGTAAATTATCATGTCATCCGCAAATAGCGATAATTTAATTTCTTTTTTTCCTATTTTTATGCCTTTAATTTCTTTTGTCTGTCTAATTGCTCTGGCTAGTACTTCGAGAACTAAATTAAATAGAAGTGGTGATAGAGGACATCCCTGTCTTGTTCCAGATTTTAGAGGGAATGCCTTCAGTTTTTCTCTGTTTAGGATGATGCTAGCCTGAGGTTTAGCATATATAGCTTTCCCAATGTTGAGGTAAGTTCCTATTATCCCTAGTTTTTCTAATGTTTTGAACATAAAGGGATGCTGTATTTTGTCAAATGCTTTTTCTGCATCTATCAAGATGATCATATGGTTCTTGTCTTTAAGCCTATTGATGTGGTGAATAGCACTTATTGATTTCCATATATTGAACCAGCCTTGCATCCCAGGGATGAATCCTACTTGATCATGGTGCACAAGTTTTCTGATATGTTTTTGTATTCGATTCGCCAGAATTTTATTGAGAATTTTTGCATCCAAGTTCATTAGAGATATTGGTCTTTAGTTTTATTTCTTTGAAGTGTCTTTGTCTGGTTTTGGGATCAGAGTGATGTTGGCCTCATAGAATAAATTTGGAAGAGCTCCTTCTTATTCTATTTCTTGAAATAGTTTGAAAAGTATTGGTATTAATTCTTCTTTGAAGGTATTGTAAACTCCACTGTATACCGATCTGCTCCAGGGCTTTTCTTGGTTGGTAGTCTTTTGATGGCTTCTTCTATTTCTTCCTTTGTTATTGGTCTGTTTAAATTGTGTGTGTCTTCCTGTCTCAATCTGGGCAAATCATATGCCTTAAAAAATTTATCGATATCTTCGCTAACTTCTATTTTATTAGAATATAGGGTTTCAAAATACTTTCTAATTATCTTCTGTATTTCTGTAGTGTCTGTTGTAATATTGCCTTTTTCATCCCGTACATTAGTAATTTGAGTTCTCTCTCTTCTTCTTTTTGTTAGCATAGCTAAAGGCTTGTCTATCTTATTTATTTTTTCAAAGAACCAACTTTTAGTTTTATCAATTTTTTCAATGGTTTTTTTGTTTCAATTTTGTTTATTTCTGCTCTAATTTTAATTATTTCTTGTCTTCTACTACAATTGCTGTTGTTTTGTTCTTCCTTTTCTAGGTTTTTGAGGTGTAATGTGAGTTCATTTATTTGTTGGTTTTTTTTTTTTTTTTTTGATGAAAGAACTCCAGGAAATGAATTTCCCTCTTAAAACTGCTTTCATTGTGTCCCATAGATTCCGGTATGTTGTGTCTGTATTATCATTTGACTCTAAGAATTTTTTTTATCTCTTCCTTTATGTCTTCTGTAACCCATTGATCATTCAATAACATATTGTTCATTTTCCATGTGGTGTAGGATTTTTCCTTCCTTTTTTTATTATTATTATTTTTTTTAATTTTTTTTATTGTTGGTCATTCAAAAAATTACATTCTTAATACATCATCTTTCACAGTTTGATTCAAGTGGGTTATGAACTCCCAACTTTACTCCATATACAGATTGCTGTATCACTTTGCGGAGAGCACAGGTTTGAGATTTGTGTGCAGAAGCACTGTTGCAGAGAGTAGAGGTTGAAGACTCCATTTCAGTAGGACTGTTACAGAGGCAGAGTTTGGAGACTTTGGTGCAGAAGAACTTTTAAAGAGAGCAGAGTTTGGATACTGGGGTGAAGAAGAACTGCTACAAAGAGCAGAGTTTGTAGACTGAGGTGCAGAAGGACTGTTACAGAGAGCAGAGTTTGGAGACTGGGTTGCAGAAGGGTCTAACAGAGAGCAGAGGTAGAAGACTGAGGTGCAGAAGAATCCTTGCAGAGAGCAGCATTTTTAGACTGAGTTGCTAAAGGACTGTTGCAGAGAACAGATGTTGGAGACTGGTGTGCAGAAGGACTGTTACAGAGAGCAGAGTTTGGAGACTGGGTTGGAGAAGGATCCTCAAGAGAGCAGAGGTTGAAGAATCAGGTGCAGAAAGACTGATACAGAGGGTAGATGTTGGAGACTGAGGTGCAGAAGTAACGTTGCAGAATACACAGTTTTGAGACTGAGATGCACAAGGATTGTTACAGAGACAAGAGGTTGGAGACTGGGATGCAGAAAGACTGTTGCAGATAGCGGATTTTTGAGACTGGGGTGCATAAGGACTGTTATACAGAGCAGAGGTTGGAGAATGTGGTGCAGAAGGACTGATACAGAAAGCAGAGATTAAAGTCTTGGGTGCAGAAAGCCTGTTACCGAGAGCAGAGGTTGGATTCTGCATTACAGGAGGACTGTTACAGAGAGCACAGGTTGGAGACTGGGGTGACGAAGGTCTGTAAAAGAGAGCTGATGTTGGTAACTAGGGTGCCAAAAGACTGTTGCAGAGAGCAGATGTTGTAGACTGGGGTTGAGAAGAACTGTTGCAGAGAGCAGAGGTTGGAGACTGGGTTGCAGAAATACTGTTACAGAGAGCAGAGGTTGGAGACAGCGGTGCATAAGGATCTTACACAGAGCATAATTTGGAGACTAATGTGCAGAGGGACTGTTAAAGAGAGCAGAGGTTTGATACTGAGGTGTAGATGGACTGTTACAGAGAGCAGAGGTAGGAGACTGGGGTGCAGAATGTTCGTTTCAGACAGCAGAGTTTTCAGGCTGAGGTGAGAAGGACTGTTGCAGAGAGCATATGTTGGAGACTGGGGTGCAGAAGGACTGTTGCAGAGAGCAGACGTTGGAGAATGGGTTGTAGAAGGACTGTTACAGGAAGCAGAGTTTGGAAATTGGGATGCAGAAGTACAGTTAAAAAGACCAGAGTTTGAAGACTGCGGTATAGGACTGTTACCAATAGCAGAGGTTGGAGACTGGGGTGCAGAAGGACTGTTACGGAGAGCAGAGGTTGGAGACTGAGGTGTAGAAGGAGTGTTACAGAGAGCAGAGTGTGGAGTCTGAGGTGCAGAAAGACTGTTACAGAAAGCAGAGGTTGGAAATTGGGGTCTAGAAGGACCGTTACAGAGAGCAGAGGTTGGAGACTGCGGTACAGAACGACTGTTACACAGAGCAGATCTCGGAGACAGGGGAGCAGAAGGACTGTTGCAGAGGAAAAAAGTTGGAGACTGAGGTGGACAAGGAATGTTACAGAGAGCAGAGTTTAGTAACTCGAGGGCAGAAGGATCTTACAGAGAGCAGAGGTTGGAGACTGTGGTGCAGAAGGACTGTTGCACAGAGCAGAAGTTGGAGACTGGGGTCCAGAAGGATCATGGAAGACAGCAGATTTTAAAGACTGAGGTGCAGATGGACTGTTACAGAGAGCATACTTTGGAGACTGAGGTGGAGAAGGACAGTTACAGAGATTAGAGTTTGGAGACTATTGTGCAGAAGGAGTGTTACAGAGAGCACAGGTTGGAGACTGGGGTTCAGATAAATCTTAAAAAGGGCAGAGTTTAGATATTGGGTTTTAAAAGGACTGTTGCAGAGAGCAGATGTTGGAGACTGGGATGCAGAAGGGTATTACAGAGATTAGAGGTAGTAGACTGAGGTGCAGAAGGATCGTTGCAGAGAGAAGAGTTTTTAGACTGAGTTGCTGAAGGACTCTTGCAGAGAGCAGATGTTGGAGACTGGTGTGCAAAAGGATTGTTGCAGAGAGCAGAGGTTGGAGACTGGGGTGAAGAAGAATCAGTGCAGAGAGGAGAGGCTGGAGACTGTCGTGCAGAAGGACTGTTACAGAGAGCAGAGTTTTGAGACTGGGTTGGAGAAGGATCTTACAGAGAGCAGAGGTTAAAGAATCAGGTGCAGAAAGACTGTTACAGAGAGTAGATGTTGGAGACTGTGGTGCAGAAGTAACGTTGCAGAGTACAGAGTTTGGAGACTGAGGTGCAGAAGGATTGTTACAGAGAGCAGAGGTTGGAGACTGGGGTGCAGAAGGACTTTAATAGAGAGCAGAGGTTGGAGACTGGGGTGCACAAGGAGTAATACAGAAAGCAGAGATTGGACTCTGGGGTGCAGAAAGACTGTTACAGAGAGCAGAAGTTGGAACCTGCAGTACAGGAGGACTGTTACAGAGAGCAGAGTTTGGAAACTGGGGTGGAGAAGGACTGTAAAAGAGAGCTGATGTTGGTAACTAGGATGCCAAAGGACTGTTGCAGAGAGCAGAGTTTTGAGACTGGGGTGTAGAAGAACTTTTGCGGAGATCAGAGGTTGGAGGCTGGGGTGCAGAAGGACTGTTAAAGAGAGCAGAGTTTGGAGAGAGTGGTGCAGAAGGATCTTACATAGAGAAGAATTTGGAGACTGAGTTGCAGAAGGACTGTTGTAGAGATCAGAGGTTGGAGACTGGTGTGCAGTAGGATCATTTCAGAGAGCAGAAGTTAAAGACTGGGGGTGCAGAAGATCGTTGCAGAGAGCAGAGGTTAGAGACTTGCGTGCAGAAGGCCTGTTACAGAGAGGAGAGTTTGGAGACTGGGGTGCAGAAAAACTGGTATAGAGAGCAGATTTTGAAGACTGGGTTGCTGAAGCATCTTACAGGGAGCAGAGATTGGAGACTAAGGTGCAGGTGGACTGTTACAGAGAGCAGTGGTTGAAGACTGGGGTGCAGAAGGATCGTGGAGAGTAGAGGTTTCATACTGAGGTGCAAAAAAACTGTTACAGAAAGCAGAGTGTGTAAGTTGGGGTGCAGAAGAATTGTTAGAGAGAGCAGAGGTTGGAGACTACGGTATAGAAGGACTGTTATAGATAACAGAGGTGGGAGACTTGGGTTCAGAAGGACTGATACAGAAATCAGAGGTTGGAGACTGGGGTGCAGAAGGACCTTTACAAAGAGCAGACAATGGAGACTGGGGTCCAGAAAGATCGTTGCAGAGAGAAGATATTGGAGACTGGGGAGCAGAAGAACTGTTGCAGAGGACAGAGTTTGGAGACTGGAGTGCCACAGGACCCTTGCAGAAAGCCGAGGTTGGCGACTAGGTTGGAGAAGCAATGTTAGAAAGAGCAGAGTTTGTAAACTGCAGTGCAGAAAGATTTTAACAGACAGCAGAGGTAAGAGACTGGCGTGCAGGAGGTTCGTTTCAGACAGCAGAGTTTTCAGACTGTGGTGCAAAAGGACTGTTGCAGAGACCAGATGTTGGAGACTGGGGTGTAGAAGGACTGTTGCAGAGAGCAGAGTTTGGAGACTGGGGTTAAGAATGATCGTTGCAGAGAGAAGAGATTGAAGACTGGTGTGCAGAAGGAATGTAACAGAGAGCAGAGTTGGGAGACTGGGTTGGCGAAGGATCCCACAGAGAGCAGAGGTTGGATACTGAAGTGAAGAAGTACTGTTACAGAGAGTATAGGTTGGAGACTGAGGAGCAGAAGGACCGTTTCAGAGAACAGATTTTGCAGACTGAGGTGCAGAAAGATTGTTACATTGAGCAGATTTTGGAGACTGGGGTGCAGAAGCACTTTTGCAGAGAGCAGAGGTTGGAGACTGAAGTGCAGAAGGACTGTTTCAGAGAGTAGAGGTTGGAGACTGGGGTGCAGAAGGCCTGTTACCTAAAGCAGAGACTCTAGTATCGGGTGAAGAAATAACGTTATAGAGAGTAGAGGTTGGAGAATGCAGTACAGAAGGACTGTTGCAGAGAGCAGAATTTAGAGACTGGGGTGCAGAAGGATTGTTGCAGAGAGCAGAGGTTGGAGACTGAGGTGCAGAAGGATCATTGCAAATAGCAGATCTTGGAGACAGGGGTGCAGAAAGATCTTACAGAGTGCAGAAGTTGGAGAGTGGGTTGCAGAAGTATTTTACAGAGAGCAGAGTTGGGAGAATGAGGTGCAGAAGGACTGTTACAGGCAGCAGAGGTAGGAGACTGGGATGCAGAAAGTTCGTTGAAGACAACAGAGTTTTCAGACTGAGGTGCAGGAGGACTGTTGCAGAGAGCAGTTGTTGGAGACTGGGGTGCAGAAGGACTGTTGCGGAGAGCAGAGGTTGGAGACT